>NC_138807.1:3919308-4171557 GCF_965178545.1 Coloeus monedula | reverse complement strand
CCTCCTCCGTGGAATTCCTCGTGCGTTTGGTCGCCAGGGCAGCTGCTCCCCAGGAGTTCTGCAGTGGCTGCAGAGTTTTGGGAGTGACACCTCTCCACGTTGGGTACCGGGAATAGATTTTTGCATCCCAAAGACGTGATTTCTGTTTTGCTGGAAGCTGCGTTCCTGGTCGCTGAGTGTGGAATTTGGAGGGAAGGAGCTGTGTGAGGATCGATCCGTGTGTTTGTGTAGGTGTGATGGCTTTGAGTTGTTTTATTTCCAAAGTTGATGCAGGGTGCAGGAAGCAAGGGGAGCACCGTCCAGCCAGAGCTAAACCATCCACACTGCCAGTTTATTGCCCCAAATTTAGAAAGATTTTGGGTTTGGCAGCTTAAAGATTTCATGGTGATCGTCTGCAGCTGCTGATTCGGTCACTCCTGAATAATAATTTAATCTGTGACTTTTGAGGTGCAAAATCTCTCCTGGCTGGCAGTGTGGCTGTGGTTGTGGGTGTGTATTTGGGTATATAGATAGGGTTTTGGGTTTTTAATAAAACCCTCTCTTCACTCGGGTGCTCTGCAGTGCAGTCATCCAGAGCTGCTCTGCAGACACTGTTTCCTCAGTGTCTGGATTGTGAGAAAATAAACCATTTCTATTGATGGCTTGATGGGAAAAAAAAATATTTTTAGGATGCTTGTTCTGTCTGTATTTAGACTTCACCTGTTCTTTCATTATTTTTAACACTTTGTTTTGACCGAGGGAGCTGAGCTGTTCCCAGGGGCTTGGAGAAAGATCAAGTGTCTGGGCTGGGGTACCCTGATTTTTTTCCTGATCTTTTCTAGGAAGATAATTGTTTGATAATCTCAGTTTTGGGATAATGACAGGAGTACTGTGTGCCACAGCAACATCAGGTTCTCCTCTGCTCCCTGCAGAGACCCACCTGCAGCTCTTCCTCCAGCTCTGGGTCCTTGGCCCAGGAGAGGTCTGGACCTGCTGGGGCCAGTCCAGAGGTGCTGAATGCCAGGAATAAGATTTATGTAAAGAACAGTTGCAGAAAAGTATCTGAAATAAAGATTCTGTGTGTCAGGACAACTTCCATCTGCTGCAGAAATTCAACTTCCACTGAAACAGAAGTGCTGTTACTGCAGAACCTCATGTTTCTAATGAGAAAAACTTCAAATTCTGGTTACTCTGTCTGTAACAGGGACAGAATTACATGTTTCAAACCCCAGTGCCTGAGCTGATCCTGACCATGAGCTCTTGGTTGAAGTCATGGTCCTTCCTTTTGCCTGAGGTCACTGGGGCAGCTGCTCAGGTTTGCAGCAGTTAAACCAGCGGTGTGATTAGTCCGGGCATGGTTTGTGCTGGTTGTGGTTGTCCCTGGCCTTGTGTTAAATGATTACCCTGGGTTTGATAAATTTACAGAGGTGGTGGTGGTGGAAGTTCTAGGGGCAGGGAATCTGGCAGGTGATTAACTTTAGTGCTCTTTAGATAATGCAATTAGTTAAGACAAATGGGAGGCTCTGGAAGTTCGTGACTAATGCCTTGTAATTCTGGCAGAGGATGGGATCACTGAATCGCTTCCAGGAGGAGTATTGTCCTCCCTCTGCCTTGGAGGCTGGTTTCCTCTCCCCAGTTCAGCCCAGTGGTGGGACTGGAGTGTTCCCTGCGGATGGAAGGGGCTGGGTGACCTTTGTTGGGATGTCTCAGGTTGTGTCATGAGGCTTTCCCATATCCTGGTATCCCGTTGCTATTCCAGCCCAGCCCTTGCCTATTGTTGGGACCCCAATGGCCACTCTGTGCTGCCCCACAGCCTCCCCTGCCCTGACACAGGTGTGCAGATGTTTTCTCCTGCCCCAGCCTCCGTCAGTGCCCTTTGCAGGTGAACAAACCCTGCTTGGAAGTGTCGCAGCAATGGGATTGGGACCATCCAGCTCCTGCACAGGCCACTCACTCTGGCTACGGCCAGACCCACTCAAGTGTTTTTCTGCTTTCTTAAGTGTGAAGGGGAGCCCAGAGATCCCTTAATTCCAAGGTGATAAAGCCGGGTGCCTGTTCAGTCTCTGGATGCCTTAATTTCTGGGTAACCTCGAACAGACATAGAAATATCAGGAGCAAGAGCTGCCTAGAAAGTGCTGCCCTCACTCCCTGAGTCTTTGGGTCCATCAGCTGGTAATTGAGGAATCCAAACTCCCCACATCACACCTGCCATTGCTGGAGTGCTTCCAGCATCTGCACTGATGGCTTCAGGGTTTAAACACTACAAGCCCATAACTTTTGATAGCAGTCGGGGGGGTCTGACCCAGCTCTTGGCCTGAAGCCCTTGGGAACAGCACAGCCAGGCTCAGCTGCTCGTGGGTTTATGTCAGGCAGGGCTAAGTGACTTTTAAGAGTGTTTGGCTGCCTTTCTGCCTGTAGTGGGAAATTGGCCCTTTACTGGAAGTGAGCAGCGACTCCTCCTGTACCAGCCCCTGGCTCTGCTGGCAGCAGCTTGGTGGGTTACCCTGGTGCTCTGGCTGGGCTGTGAGGAACCACAGACCCACCTCTGTTGGCAGAGTCTGTGGGGCACCAAGACAGACCAAGTTTGTCTGTCGGCCCTTCCCTTGGGGACAGAGGTCTCTGGCCAGCCCGAGTGCTGGAGTTTGGTGCTGGGAGTATGTTGCTTTTAATTAACAGCAAAGTTTTTCTGCTTCAACAGAGTTTGAGAATGCTCTTTGGTGTGGGAGGAGGGCTGAAGTGATGGGATGGAGCTGGGGAAGGGGCAGGGATCTCTGCCACAGCAAAGGATGAAGAGCAAGAAGTGCTTATCGGCTCTCGGTTCTTGCCACCTGAAATAGGGAAACCAGACCAGGGCTGGATGTTAGGGAGAGGATTGATGGCTCTTTCTGAGCCAAAGTCTGTGTGACTCAAACCAACAGCATCACTGGGCTGGCACCAAATAAAACAGTTGCAAACCATCCAGCCCAGTCACCAGAAAAAGAGCAAGGGCAGAGCCTGGTCGCTGTTGCTGAAGCACGTTCCTTGTCCAGGCTGGGGCTGGCCCTTGGGAAGAGGATTGGTGGATCTGCCTGGATTTACCTAGATTCAAATCCAGGTGACACCAGCACTCCTTCCCCTGCTCCTGGCAGCCTCATGTGTGCAGAACCTGCCAGGGGGAGAGGAATGTTTCCCGCAGGCTCCCGGTAGTGTTGCATTGGAAATTGCAGTGAAACAGCCACGCTGTGATCTGGAGTAGCTGGGTCTCTGGGGGCCCCTGCACATGAATGAAATCCTCAAGTCCTTTGGAGCTGGGCTGAAGCCTTTGCACCCCCTCAGCAGCCTTTTTTTAATCAAGCACAAAGTGGAGTTGAGCTATGCCTTGTTGGATGCTCCTCTCTCCCACTCTGTGTGCGGGGATGTGCACAGCCCGAGTCGGCCTTGACCGTGTACCCACACTCCTGGCCGGGGCTTTCCCTGCTTTTTCAAAAAACAGATTTTCAAACAGCCCCTCAGAGCATGTCCTCAGTTCCAGGTTAATTTCTGAGATCTGTGGAGCGCGAAGTAGCGGAGCCGCTCATTGAACAGCACGAAATTAGAACTTGCTGGCTGAGTGAGGAAGGAGCTCTCTGGTCTCATCCTGACTCCTCCAACCATGGCCGTGTCTCTGTTCCAGGATTCTTCATACCTCGATGAGCTCTCCAACAACAACTCCCTCTTCTCGTCCCCCGCGGATTCCCTCTCGGACATCGCAGATCCCAAGGACTTCCTGCCCGCCGACAGCCTGAACCACGTGCCAACACTATGGGATGTGAACACGCCGCAGCAGAACCAGATCGAGGTAGGGGCTGCTCCTTTCCCATCCTCCCAGCAGACAGGAGGTACCTCAGGCTTCATCCCATGGGGGTTGCACCAAGGAATTGAGAAACCAACCCCGTTCCTTCAGGTGAAGTTTGAAATGTGATGATGTTGCTGTTACCAGCTTCACTGCAGGAGGGAAGGGGTGAAGTGGTGGCACATGTTTAGTTTCCTGAAGCAGGAGGGAATCCAGACACCCTCAGAGGGATTCATGCACTTTTCCAGAGTGCAGTGCAGGCAGCAGGAGCTCTTTCTCCTGGCAGCTGTGGCAGGTAGGTGCATCCCTATAACATTCAGCAGGTCCAGGGTGCTTGGGATTGCTGAGGGGATGGACACCAGGAAAACCACCCTGACGTGGATCGTTAACTTTCCCTGCCAGCAGCACCTTTTGTTTGCCTTCTCCAGGGTAAATATTTCAGTAACAGTGACTAAATAACTGTCTCAAGACTCACCATTTGTGTTTACTTTGTGAGTCCAAGTCCCTGCAAGCTTCTACATCCCAGAGTTTTCTGGGGCATGGGATCTCCTGGCAGTCCTTCAGCATCAACTGATTGTGGGCATTTTTGGGCATTTTCACCAGCCCTCTACTCTCTGCTGTGCCTCAGCTGGGGGACTGACATGGGCACCACAGGCACCAACTTGCTCTGGGAGTTGTTGGAGCCACATCATCCTCATCCACTGGATTTGGGTCTTGGCTCTCACAGTACCTGCCCAGCTGTGCCTCAGGTTTCCATTGCAGGTCACTCTCTTAGGAAGAATGAGGGAAAAACACACAAAGTAGCTACCCCAGGAGGCAACTGGGGTAGCCACTGCTGCATTTCGAGCCTCTGCTGTGCTCAGTGTCTCTGACTCTGCTTCCTTGAGCAGTCTGCAAGCCTCAGACCAGTTGGAACTTGCAGTTTGAGGCAGGAGGAAGAGAGCTGAGCTATTGGAACGCAAGAAATGGCTGCAGACATCCCAGGCTTGCAAATTAGATGGTTAAAATTGCTGGAGAGCAGAGGCATCCCCCAGGACAGAGAAGCCACGTGCCACATTGCTCCTGTTCTTGTATTATTGTTGGGTTTTTATGTAGTAGCCCAAATCCCTGCAGAAATGGCTCTGTGGTGGCCTGTGTCCAAACATGTGAACTCTGCTTGAGACATTCAATGCCTAGAAAAGCCTGGAGTTCTGTGTCTGTGGAGTGCACAACAAAAACTTACTGGGAAAAGCTGTTCTAAATCCAGCACGAAGAAGACGAGGGAGAAATAAACATTGTGTGAGACTGACTCGTGTGAGCACAGCAGGATCTCCAGCAGAGTCCCTGCCCCTGTGCTGTTCCTTGTCCCTGTCCCTTGTGTCCCATGCTGTTCCTCACATCCTGTCCTCGCCTCTTGTGTCCTGCTGAGCTCTTGGGCTCAGATAAGGCCAATTAACTCCTTGGAATTCCATTTATAAACGACTTCCTTTGGAAAGGAATCTCCAGCTAATTTTAAATGTTGTCTTATCTGTGTTTGCTGAGGCGGTTGGGGCGGAGTTGCTGCTTTTTGGGCTGTTTTTTTAACTGAGTAACATTTCCTGAGGTGGTGTCAGTGAGGTGCATCGTGGACAGGAGATTTTGGTTTCATTTTTGCATGGAAGTGGCACCATGTTCGGGGACACTGGGTTAAAGAACTTTCAAACTGACTCACCACTGGCCTCTGCACATTGGTGTGGGATATCAGCAGCTTAGATAATCTTGTCCCTCCCCACATCACCACACCAATTCTGTAGAATTGCAGGAATTTTGGCTTTTGAGCAGCCAGAGCAGTCACTAAGCTACAGTGATGGAACATCAGTCACGTTACATCCTGATTCCTGTGATCCAGGACATTCCTCAGCTGTGGCTGTGCAGCCAGCTCTGACCCACAGCCTGCTGCTGGGTTATCAGGAGTGTAGTTTTTCCAGAACTTCTGTCTCAGAGACCCAGGCAGAGCAGGAACATTGGTTTCTCACAGTTTTGATGCATGGGATATCCCAGGAGCCAAGCTGGCTGCATCCTGGGGGAGACCCCACTGTGGATCCCAGGAACAGGAACAGCCTTGTGCTTTGTCCTCTTTAAAAATAAACATTCCCAGCTCCTTGAAAATCCCTGGATTGAGGTGCTGAAGCTGGAGGTGGCTCAGGATCAAAGTGGAAATGGCTGGACACAGAACTGCCTCCATGTGCCTGTGGGGAGAGCTGTTATGCCAGGGAAAGGAGCTGTATCCGATATGTTGGCTCTGTTTATCACTCAGGAATGGGCAGAGAGGGAAGAGCTGCCACCCTGTGAAATATTTGCAGGAGCAGCAGGCAAAACAGCTTCGATTGTCATGGAGTTGTGAAATAACCTTTTAAAAATAGTCCCTGTCATACATTGTGGTTTCTGTCATCCATCTCACACATTCCCAGTTTTTAAGTCTGGGAAGTGCAGCCCAGCCTTGGAAGCCTCTGACTGGGATTTGTGAGCTGCTGATGCAGTTTTTTGTAGCTCATTCACAGTATGTTCGAGATGTGAGCACCCTTTTCCCAGCTCAGAGCCCAGGGAAGGGATTTGCACAGAGGGAGGTTGGCTTGGCAGCCGTGTGGGACTGATTCCCTTCCCAGGGAAGTCATGGCAAGGTGGGACAAAATGGAGAATAGTGCAGAAAGGAAAAAAGTGAAGTAAGACTGAGGCCGTGATTGTGCAATTGTCAGAATCTCTCCTGCTTCCAGCCCCCTGTTCTCACGGATCTGTGTTCCTCTTCTCTGCATGTCCTTAGCACAGAGGGAGGAGAAAATCAAACCAGGAGGTGAGGGAGGGTAGGGAAATGCAGGAATTGTACAGGTGGATGATCCATCTCCCACTGCAGCTCCTGCTTTGGCCCTCACAGCCCATTCTCACCTGTGTGTGTGGTTTGCAAATGCTCCAAGCAGCCAAGGTTCCTGTTGCTTCCTCTGCAATTCCCGAGGTGGAATGCTGAGTGCCAGAGCTGGGTCAGGATAGCAGAGGTTTGTACTTTGGGGATTTTGTGATGAAAACCCAGCCTTGCATTTGTTTCCTGCTGCTGGAGCTGCGAGAACACGTCCTGCCCTTCCAGCAGCTCCTGGCCTTTCTCCTGTCTGAGACCAAACTGAACTTGGATTTGTAGGTGGGGATGTTTCACCTGCTCTCCAGATTTGCTGGCACTGGAAACAGTTCTTCAGTCCAGCTTCCTTCTGGTAATTCTGACTCAGGCTTCCAGGAATGGAGGGTGGGTTTTTTCTTTCTTCTTCTTTTTAATTTTTTTAAATTTTATTTAAAAATAGGAGTGTTTATGCCTAAGAACTTCCCATCTTTCTCTGCTGCTGGTGCAGCATGGGTCTGTCATTGAGCTTGGCGCTCTGCACAGGCTGTAAACTTGGAGTAGTGCTGCTCCTGGAGTTGCTGATTGCTTTGGATGCCACAAGCTGCTGGCCTGACCTTGCTCCCCGTTGAGAAATTCCAGGGTGAATTTGTTTGTGTGGGAGCAGACAAAGGATCTCCTCAGCCCGGAGTATCTTGGGAGCTCTTTCTCCTCGCAGAGTGTCTTGGGAGCTCTCCTGGCAAGCTGCATGGTCCAGGGAGCAGTGTTCAAGGATCTTTGTTGGTGCATTTCCATGTTTGCCCTTCCTCACCCACACCCTTTGTGTTCCAGCTGTTCTCACCCAGCACACCGTTCCCAGGCCTGAACAGCTCCAGTGACCACGTTCCTGCTGTCCCCAACACCCCGCTCCTCATCAGCTACCAGGTGAGATCCATGGCTGGCCTCAGTGGGATGCTCCTGGTGATATCCCAGTGCTGAGGGGAGCAGTTCTGACCTTTTTCCCTTCAGAGGGAGTGAGACAAGAAACTCGGACAGGCACAAGTCCCTGCCCTTTCCCAGAAGTGTGTTACATTTCCCAGAGGGAAACCTCGCTGTGTTAAGGGGCACTTTGGGCTCTCAGGACATTGCTCTCTGCTGTGGGCACAGTGCTGCGTGTAAAGCTGGGCCAGGTGCCTGCTCAGGGCAGGTCAGGGCATGGCTGGGCAGGGTTCACACAGCCCCACAGCCCATCCCAAGAGTGGTGCAAACATCTTTCCCCGGTTTGGTGAGGAGCAGGCATTGGGCAGCTCTTACAGCCCCTGGGGTGGGCTCCCACTGATGGCTTTCCTTACTCTGGGAATGAATGGATTGTGTTTAGGGGGGTTGTGGCTTTGGGGGATGGTTTCAGTGTCAGTTTGAGGCAGGGCACAATACCACGTGTGTCCATAGCTCAGCAAGAACATTAACATTTAGTCAATGCTGGTTTTCTTCAGTCTCAGGCTCCTGCAGAGGAGGAAGATGAAGGTGAGGAGGAAGAAACGGAAGAGTTGGGGCAGACGGAGACCTATGCAGAATATATCCCTTCAAAATGTGAGTGTTGCCTTGGGAAGTTCTGTTGACTCCATTGAACAACCTAATTTAATTGTGTGTTTGCTGCGGCACCTCCCAGGCTTGTGGTTTTCTAGGAAAACTCTACACTGCCCTGGGCTGCAGCTGCTTGATGAGCTCTGAGGTGCCCCTGGGAGTGAAGACCTCGACTAACCAGTGTTCTATTGTCATTCAGCCAAGATTGGGAAGCACCACCCTGACCTGGTGGTTGAGACGAGCACCCTGTCAAGCGTCCCCCCACCTGACATCACCTACAGCCTTTCCCTGCCCTGCTCTGTGGCTGACAAAGGCTCCCTGTCTGCACTACAGCTGGAAGCCATCATCTACGCCTGCCAGGTACTTGCTGCACCTCGGGTGTCTCACACCTGAAGGAAGCTGCCTCTTGCAGGGACAGGTGTTCACGTGTGTTTTAAAACAAGTGTAATTCGGGTGATGAAACTCCTTTGGCATTTTAAACGCCTTTTGAAGGATTGTTTGAAGCCAGGGGCTTCTATGTGATCTGTTCCGCAAAGAGGCAAGAATCCTGGACTTTTCTTGCAGAGGGCTTTACATTTTGGGGGCCTTTCCCATGAACTGCCACTTGTGAGCTTGGCCATGACCCCTGACCTTTCCTGCTGTCGTTCGGCTGAGCGGTGCACGTGCATCTGTGGAATGTGTGAAAGGGTTAAGTGGTGCTCACGTCAAAGCTCCTAGCAAAGGCAAATCTCGTTTAATTTTCAGTTCTGTTCTTGGTTTTATAGCAACATGAAGTTTTATTGCCCAATGGGCAGCGAGCTGGGTTCCTCATCGGGGACGGTGCCGGAGTCGGAAAGGGCAGGACCGTTGCGGGCATCATCTTTGAAAATTATCTTAAAGGGAGGAAAAAAGCTCTGTGGTAAGTTGTTGGGGTTTTTTTTCCCTCTTTTCCCGTAAGACCTTGGAGTTAGTTTGGATCTAGAAGTAAGGAATTCCTTAGTGCTGATGTTGGCTTTAGAGTTGAGTCATGCTGTGGCCTTGGGTAAGTCATTTCCACCTCTTAGTGCCTGACTGCTGCCTGTGAAGTGGGAATATTCCCCCTGCAGCAGGGATGGAGAATGAGTCACTGTGAAATAGCAGGTTTTGTGCTCCTTGGGGTGAGATGTCAAGCCTGGCCCCTGCTCTCTCTGGAGTCGTGGAGGGTTGTTCCTGGGCTTCCCGAGTGCAGACCCAGGAATATGGGGCTTTGCTGCAGATCACAGCCTGTGCCGAGGGGCAGACGGGCTGTCAGATCTCACACTGGGGTTCGTGGGCAGTGGGAGATGTGACAGCTCTGCACAGCTCCTCCTGCTTTAGTCAGAGCTGTTAATCACCAGAGCTGTTAATCACCGTGTGCCCTGACTCCCCGGGGACATACCCAGCCCAGACTCCCCGGGGACATAGCTAGCCCCAGCTGCTGGGGGAGATAACCAGCCCCAGGAGGAGATAACCACCCCACACCTCCTTTGCAGGTTCAGCGTCTCCAACGATCTCAAGTATGATGCTGAGAGAGACCTGAAGGACATCGAGGCCTCCCACATTCCTGTGCATGCTCTGAACAAGGTAGGAGAGGAGCTGCACTGCTGCTCTGCGAATCAGCCCCCGGGAGCAGTTGGAGGCTCTGGCTGAGCACGTGGAGCAGCCTCTGCCTGTGCAGGATGAGGCTCAGGCAGCAGCAGAGCCTCTGTTCCCACCTCCCAGCCAGCTCTTCCTACTCAGCCTGTGTTCCCTCCTCCCAGCCAGCTCTTCCCACTCGGGGCTCCAGCTATTTTTATCATGGGGCTGCACAGGGAGCACAGAGCTGTTCCCTGCTGGGAGTGGGAAGTGTCTGCAGACAAGTGCAAGTACAGCAGAGCTGGAACCTTCCTCACCATTCCTGAGGAATCCTGTGGAGAGAACAGCTCTGTGAGATGTGCTCTGCTCTCCTGAGCCAGCCTTTCTCAGTGCTGGTTCATGGAATCACTTCTCAGAGCTGCAGTGAGCACAGAAATGCACAGACTGGTGTCTGTCGTGGCCTGTGGTTGAGTCTCTGTCCAGTGTCTCCCGGTTCACTTAAATCCTCTCCTCTGGTTTTAATGGTATTAAATAACCAGCTCTTACAAACTCCATAGAAACCACAGGTGTTTGACACCTCTGAGTGTGCTCCACTAAGAGATTGAAAGGGATTTTGTTTTCAGCCCCAAAAGACTTTGAATGGAACTTTCTTCATCTCTTTTCCCCCTACCTTCTATTTCGTTACATGTAGGATCCATTGCAGTGAGACAGACAACAATCTCACTTAGTCACAGAGAAAATGATTTTCTAGAAGGAATTAAAACAGACAGGAAGGGTCAAAGCAATGAAAGACTCTAAACTGTTGCTTAAAAAAAAGGAAGCACTCTTTATTGCCAGAAAATCGATGTCCCCGCGCGGTCCACGCAGTTCACTGCATGCATCCAGATGTGCTGACACATTGGCTGTGGCACTTCTCCAGGCATTTACAGTCCCTGTCATCACCGTGTCTCTGTGCCAAACACAAATGCTGAAGACATCAGCTACCAACAGCTTTTTGCCTGTTCTGAGCTTTTGCCTGTTCTGAGCTCAGACTGGGATTTGTTCTCAGAGCGGGAATGTGTGTCCGGCACTCGGCGGCACGGAATGTGGGCAGGGGTGGGTGTGACATGCTGGGGACAGCAATCACAGTGTGTGTGTGCTCCTGCTCTTCTGCCTGCAGATTAAATATGGTGACACAGCTACCTCAGAAGGAGTCCTCTTTGCCACCTACTCGGCGCTGATTGGCGAAAGCCAGGCGGGGGGACAGCACAGGACGCGCTTGAAACAGATTTTGGAGTGGTGCAGGGAAAACTTTGAGGGAGTTGTATCCTTAAAAAAAAAACCAACAGCCAAAAAGTGGAGAGAGAGAGGAACTGCTGCTTGTGATTGGGCTTCAGCAGGGAACAAAGAGCTTGGGGCCATGTGAAGTCATGGGGAGCAGCTGTGGGAGCAGCCCAGTGTCTTCAGGAGACACGAATCCCCCACACTCTGATCTCCTCCTCCTCCTCCTCCCAGGATGCAGTTAAGGGGAGGAGGGGAAGAAGCAGCTGGCATTAACCTTTTCAGCATTCCTCTCCCGAAGTATCACAAGACAAGACACACCTTGGAGGTGAAGGGAGAGGGAGGGGTGGATGGCTTTGGGTCTGAAGAGCACAGGGCTGGGCAAACCCAGCAGATTCCATGTGTGGGCCATGAGTCAGTCCTGTTGATACTGGGATAGGTTGTTCAGTTGGTTGGAGGAGACTGGGCTGTATTTTCTGTCTGCTCCCATCCTCAGGGTGAAACTAGATCCTTTCTCCTTAACTGACACTGCCCTCCAGATTGTGTTTGATGAATGCCACAAAGCCAAAAACGCCAGCTCTACCAAAATGGGCAAAGCAGTGCTGGACCTGCAGAACAAGCTGCCTCGAGCAAGGGTTGTCTATGCCAGTGCCACAGGTGAGCTGTTCTGCCCACGGGGTGGGCGTGAGAGCAGCAGAGGTCCCCTCTGACCTGAAGGGGCACCCTGAGGTGTGAGTGTGTGTGAGATCCTGTAAGGAGAGGCCAGTGGTGCTGCAGGGCTAGAGAGGAGCTCAGCGTGCCCCATCACTGATGTTACTTGCAACTTTTTGGCAAGGTCAGATTAATTTCTCTCCAGTTTATGTTGTTCCTGGCTGTTCCAGCTGCTTGGTGATGTTTACCTGCTGTATGTAGGGAGGGCAATGTTTGGAAAGGTTTCTAAAGGCACAATGCAAATGACAACCTCTTCAGAGTTCTCTTCACTTGAGTCACAACTATTCCCAGCTGCTGTGGGTTTGCTGACAGTGTCTTCTGTCCTAACAGGTGCCTCGGAGCCAAAAAACATGATTTACATGAGCCGCCTGGGGATCTGGGGGGAGGGAACCCCGTTCCGAGCCTTTGACGAGTTCCTGCACGCAATTGAGAAGAGGTGAGTCCTGTCCAGCCCTGGGCAGGTGGGGGCCTTGTGTGGGAAATGGTGCAGTGCCCGAGGATGGTGTGGGCAGCGTGAGCCAGGGGAGGGGCTGGTTCTGGAAAGGCACCTGCCTGATGCTGCCCCGGGGCAGAGGGAGGGTCCCATAGCTGGGGTTCATAGCTGGGGTTCAAAGCTGGGGTTCCACAGCTGGGGTTTCTAGCTGGGGTTCCTGACTGGGTTTCACAGCTGCGACTCCAAGCTGGGTCCCACAACTGTTGTCCTTTCCCAGGGGAGTCGGTGCGATGGAGATTGTGGCCATGGACATGAAGGTCAGTGGGATGTACATTGCTCGGCAGCTCAGCTTCACTGGAGTGACCTTCAGGATCGAGGAGATCCCTCTGGATGAGCAGTACAAGGCTGTCTACGACAAGGCAGCCAAGCTGGTGAGCTGGGCCTCTTGTAGTGGGAGGCTGAGGTCTGACCGTGTTTTGGGCACTGCTGCTGGTATGTGGGAGGGTGTGAGGCCCCAAAATGTGGCCATGACCTCAAACGTAAGAAGGAAAAGAGGTACACAATGCTCAGCTGATGTAGTAAAAAAACTTAGACGTTTTTGCTTCTTTTTGAAAGTTCTACATTTGCAAACCAGAGCTGCATCGTGCTGATGGAGAGGATGACCAGTGTTCATCCAGCTCAGTGCACACTGATTCTAAATCAGATTATCAACCCTCAGACTGTTCTGATCACCTCCTGCATGGCAGGAATGACAATGGAAATTCTATTAACTCATTCTTCTTGGTGTTATCTGCAGTGGGCAGAGGCCTTGATGGTGTTCCAGCAGGCAGCCGACTGGATCGGGCTGGAGTCTCGGAAGTCGCTGTGGGGTCAGTTCTGGTCGGCTCACCAGCGCTTCTTCAAGTACCTCTGCATCGCCGCCAAGGTGCGGCGGCTCGTGGAGCTGGCCCAGGAGGAGCTGGCCAGGGACAAGGTACGGGAGCAGCACCCACCAGCCTGACCTGGGGTTTTGTGTAGTCTGCAACCAAAGGGAGTTAATTATTGCTCGGCTTGGCAGCCAGTCCAAACCACTTTAAGACTGAATTTCTCTCCGGAGTGAAGTGCATTGTCTGGGTTTCTGAGAATATTCCTGGTGAATGATGCTGGGGAGTTCAGGTGGTCTCATCTCCTGAGGTGTTGTCTGCTGTTTGTGTGGGCAGGCTGGGCTGGGGGGGGGTTCTGGGTCATGTTCAAGCTGGAAGTGTTCAAGGCCATGTTGGATGGGGCTTGGAGCAACCTGGTCTAGTGGAAGGTGTCCCTGCCTGTTGCAGGGATTTGAAACAAGATGAACTTTAAGGTCCTTCCAACCCAAACTGGTCTGTGACTGTACGGTTCTAGAAGAGGTACCAATCCCTCCACCTCAAGTACAGCTCTGTCCTTTCTTCCATCTGGGTGCACCTTGGAAATTTTAGGAAGAAACTTCCTAGCACAGTCAGCGAGGTTCTGTGCTCAGAGTCCCCCTCTGTGGGGTCAGCACAGGGGGGTGTTGGATGCTGAAAGATTTGAGAGATGGTTCTTCCTCAGGAGCCCTGCTACGGGCCTGGCACGGATTTACCTGGGACAGGGGCCAAGGGGAGGTACCTGGGCCTGGGAAATGCCTCGAGCCTGTGGCAGTGCCCTGACACCTCACTGTGCCATCCCTCATGTCCCCGCAGTGCATCGTCATCGGCCTGCAGTCCACGGGGGAGGCTCGCACCAGGGAGGTCCTGGACGAGAACGATGGGCACCTCAACTGCTTTGTCTCTGCTGCAGAGTGAGTTAAAAATCCTTGTTTTCCTTTGTGGGGTGTGTGGGAGGCCGGAGGGGCAGGAGGAAAGCTCTGCCCTGGGGCACGGAGCACTGGCCAGGTCGTAAAAATTAGTTTGATGTCACCTCCCCCTGTACCATGGAGGGGATGCTCAGGTGGGTGTCTGAGGCACTGTATCCTCAGTGGGACTGCATGAGCTACATCCTGGATTTTGAAGTCTCCCGTGGACTTACAGGAAGAGCCTGATCCTACTGTCTACACACATAAAAGAATTGGCAGAAGGAGAGCCAGAACTGTAGCTCAGAGGTAGTTTGTGTGATCTGGCTCTGGAAAACAGGCTTTTGACATAGAAGAAATGAGCACGATAATTTCCTGTGGTGGCAGAGGCTGGGATGATGCTGTGGGGTGGCATCAGTGCAGCAGGGGGAGGGAGGAGTGTTCTGAGGAGTTTAGATCCACCAGAGTTGGCTTTTAAGTCATGTACGAGGCAGGATCAGTGTCCTGGCTGTGTGGCTGCTGTTCCCAGCTAACAGGAGAGCTGCCTGTGTCAGGAGTGAGCCAGCAGCAGGACTTGTGCTGCCTGTTCAGCAGAGAGTGAGGCTCTGCTCCCTCTCCTTCCTGCAGCTTCCAAAACCCCAGCCTGTCCCTGAATGTGGCTGTTCCTGCATGACAGGGGACAGAAACGTGGGACGTGGGTTGGGTTTCCTCTGTTTTGCAGAGCTGTTTTCTTCTAAGTGACTTTTGCTGCAGGTGGGAGCAGTGAGAGATGCCCGAGGCAGCGGGAGGCCAGGTTAGGCCAAGCTTTCCTCCCGCTTTGGTGGGGGTTTGGGTTGATCTGTGTCACTCCTCTGCCTCCAGCCTGTTCCTGAAAACCAAATGCAGTTTGGTGACAGCTCACAGGGCGGGTCTGGCAGCTCTTTGGGTGATTTGGCCCTGTGGATTGGTTTCCTTGTCACAGAACTCGAGTCCAGGGGACAGTGTGGTCCCTGGCTGAGCAGTGCAGGAGGAGGGGTCTGTCAGGGGTCCCACTCTGTGTGACTGTCCCTGCTCCCAGGGGCAGGAGCTCTGTGTTCTCTGTCTCCTGGCATCTGCTCAGCCTCCAAATGTGTGTCCTGGTGTTCCAGCGCTTCAGGGGATTTCTGAAGGGGAGTGTGCTGGGAAGGAGCAGTTTAAAGATGCCAAGAAATGGGGTTAAAAATAAACACAGTCCTGTGAGTGAATTCCAGCCCAGGGCTCTGTTTTCAGGGAGATGGGGAGGGCAAGTACGGGAAATGAGTGGAATTTCACAGCCGGGAGGCTCTGGAGTGAGTGGTCATTGGGTCACTCCCAATGGGGGGGGACAGAGGACAAGGGGTCATTCCTGGTGTCACATAACTGCAGTCACAGAGCTCTGTCCTTCTGGGGAGCAGTGTAGTCGCTGTCCCCTTCAGCCCCTCACACCAAGGGTCCTGGAGCTCCCTTCCCAGTTCCCAAGTCTCCCTTTTCTCTCCCAGAGGAGTCATCATGTCCATTCTCTCACCTGTTGCTTGCAACATTTGGTTTTGGGGTTTTTTCTTGTTTTTTTTTTTTTAAGCAGAGCTCAGTCAGCACCACCCCATTGCCCTGGGGGTTCATCCACACAGTCAGCATTTAAACATTTGCTCTTTGATTTGCAGAACAGCGCACGGAAACCTTTGGTTTTCACCTTTTCTGACTTTTTTTTTTCCTTCCATTCACTTGGAACCACTACAGATCCGTGTTCTGTCCCTTGGTTTTGTGGGAAGCAGGCCCACAGCCAGGGAGTTGGAGGACTTTGGTGGAGCATGTTTGTTGGATGGCCTGACAGTGGTCTGTGCTCTCAGGGCATGGAGAGGGGCTGGGACACTGGGACTTACTGGATTTTTGGTGTAACAGCTTCCCAATGCAGTGTTTCCCATTTAAAACTCCCTCTTGGTTGTGATATAAAGGTCCTGCAGCTCCAGGAGCCACCTTGTACCAAGGGCTGGCTGAGCCCAAGCTGGTGGCCACGGATGGGGTGGATTGACCTCTCTTCCATGCACTGTGGGGCTATCCCAAACACACCTTGGTACGTGATAACCAGCACGTGTTGCTGGTAGCTGGAATAAATTTTGCATCTTACTTTCAGAGGCGTCTTTCTATCACTAATTCAGAAGCACTTTCCTTCAACCAAAAGAAAGAGAGAAAAAGGAACTGGCATTAAAAGAAAACGTAAGAGCTCCCTCACTCCCAGCCCAGCCCCTGCCTCCTGCCCTGCTGCTCCCCCCACAGCCACTCAGCTTCTCTGCCTTTTGCCCTTCTCCCCACTTCATGCTTTTTGCTGCTCTCCCCGGTTTTGGTTTGCCCTCCTGCACATCTCCCATTGCTCCCTCATCCAGAGGACGGCAGCTCTGGGTCATGCCCCCTTTTCCTCCTTCTGCCCCACTGCCCTTGCCCTGCCCCCCCCCCTTCCCCACACTGGGGGCAGATGGCACAAGGCCTGGCTGGTGTCTCCAGCAACCTCCACAACCCCTTACTCAGAGCATGGCAGGTGCCCTGAGGAAAAAAAAATAACTTCCCTGCCAAATTATTTGTTGTGGCTGCGGGTAAGAAGAGTTTTGGGATTTCTCCTCCAGTGGGATGTGGAAGCAGCACTGGCAGGTTGTGGTGCAGCCTGTGTGAGCTGATCCATGAACCCTCTCATGCAGCGGGGGCACATCGTGGTGTGCCTGCAAGCAAACAGTGTCCCAAAACACCAGTACCTTCCTGTGTCCTGCACACTCCTCTGGAGGCAATCCCATGGGTCCTTCCCGGAGGAGCTGGCACTGCTTAGAGCCAGCCATGCGCCCATCCTGACATGTGCAGCCAACTTCAGCCCTGCTCAGGAGTGCCTTGTTCTTCCTTTCTCTCTCTTCCTTTCTCTTTCCCGCTCTCCCTCCCTCCCTAACTGCCACCCCCACCCCAGAGGCTCTGTCTTTCTGAGGTCAGACTGTCATTTGGGGCAGGCTCAGCTCTTTTGGGATTCCTTCTCCTCCTCTCTCTGAGCTGGCCCTCTCTGTCCTGCACTGGTATCCCGCCGGAGCCGGTGCCGTGACCCCGCTCGCTCTCTGGTGCAGGACGGCCGAGGGGCCGCTGCCCCAAGGCTCTGCGGGGCCCGTGTGACCAAGGGGTGGTCATCAAGATCAGCGATGACAGCAGCACCGACTCCGACATGGGGCTGGACAGCGACCTCACCTCCTCCCCGGAGTCCCTGTTAGAGACGGACGACGTCATCTTCGTGGATCACACGTTCGGCGGCTGCACTGGCGAGGACAGGGGTGAGTGGGGCAGTGACACGGGGACAGCTGGGGAGGGGGGACTGGGTCCTGCAGGGACCTCTTCAGGCTTGGGACAGCCCTGTGATCTTGGCTGGATTTTGTCCTGGTGGTCACACTCTGGCTTGTGAGGTGGAGCCACATTCACCCGCTGTGATCAGCGAGCAGGAGGGATCTGCCCTGTGTGCTCCTTCCCCCAGCAGAAGGGGAAAGCCCAGAGGGAATTCACTTCGTGCTCAGCATTTACTGCAGGTCATAGTGCTTTTGTCCAGCAACAGTGCCCCCAAAAACCCTATGGGACAACTTTTTCCCCCTCTCTGATGTCCAGTGTCCAGGTTACTCTAAACTTTTGCCTTTTACATCGCAGGTAGTTTCCATATGCTGCCTTCCCAGAAAGAGCTGCACGGCCTGAGGGAGCTAAAGGTCGAAAAGATGAAGCAGGACCTCCTAGCAAAAGTGAAAGCACTGGGCAAAGAGCTACCTCTCAACACCTTGGATGAACTGATTGATTACTTTGGGGGCCCGGAGAACGTGGCCGAGGTACTTCCCACAGTCGGTGTATCTTGGTGGCACTGGGTGAAAGGGAAAGGGGCCAGTGAAAAATCACAGAATCATGGAATGGTTTGGGTGGGAAGGGACCTTAAAGATTATCTTGTTCCACCCCTCTGCCCTGGGCAGGGACACCTTCCACTCTCCCAGGTTGCTCCAAGCCCCGTCCAACCTGGCCTTGGACACTTCCAGGGATGGGGCAACCTGGGCCCACACAGGGAAAAATTTCTTCTAGTAAAAAAAAAAGCAGGTTCCTGCTGGCAGAGGGTTTCCTCTCCCTGGCAATGTGAAAAAGCTGTTGGGAATTGACTGGATAGCCTTGCTGGGCCATGTGGGTCCCCAGCCTGTAGCAGCCCCTCTCCTGTGTGCAGATGACGGGCCGGAAGGGACGGGTGGTTCGCAGGCCCGACGGCTCCGTCGTGTTCGAGTCCCGCGCCGAGCAAGGGCTCTCCATAGACCACGTCAACCTGAAGGAGAAGGAGCGTTTCATGCAGGGGGAAAAGGTGAGCTGGGGTCGAGTTCCAAAAACCTGCATGGGACTGAGTGTGCTGAGAGGGGGAGGGAAGGGAGGGTGTCTGTGCTGCCCTGTGCCCAGCCGGCCTCAGGCCAACAGCTCTCTGTGGGTTTGACCTGCTGGAAGGTGACAAAGCTTCCCAGGTCCCTTTGTGGGCTGGGGCTGCTGTAGTGTCTGGGGCTGTTTTCTTGAAGCTGTTTGACACATGTCCAGGAACCTCACTCTCTTCTCACTCGGCTCTCCCGTAGCTTGTAGCGATAATCTCAGAGGCTTCCAGCTCAGGGATCTCCCTCCAAGCTGACAGACGGGTGAAGAACCAGAAGCGCCGGGTGCACATGACCCTGGAGCTGCCCTGGAGCGCAGACCGGGCCATCCAGCAGTTTGGTGAGGGCTGGGTATCCCTGGGCACTGTCACCTCCCCTGAGCATGGGCCAGGCTGTGGGATGGGCCCTGGGAGGGTCTGGTGTGGTGGCAACCCGAGGTGCATTTAGGAGATGTCTTTGTGGGGAAGAGAGCAGAGACAGAGTCACTGGTGCTGCTGAGACTTGGCAGAGCTGGGTTTATAGTCCTGAGCTCTGGGGCAGAGGATGGACTCCCAGGGTGAGCCAAGATGGGCATTATGTGGCTTTTCTGGTTACATTCCCATTCCAGACAGGCCATCCCAACCTCCTGTTCCATCCCTGTTCCCGTGTTCCCGTAGGCCGAACGCACCGATCCAACCAGGTCTCTGCTCCCGAGTACGTGTTCCTCATCTCAGAGCTGGCGGGGGAGAGGAGGTTTGCATCCATCGTGGCAAAACGCCTGGAGAGCCTGGTGAGTGCCCACAGCAAAGATCAGCTGTGATCCCAACAGGGCTCTGATTCCCTCTGAGGAGATTCTGGGTCGGAGCTCCCACCAGCATGGCCACTGTAACTGGGAGGGTTGTGTCACCCCTGGCTGAGGCATTGCAGTCGTGGAATGCAGAAGGCTTTCAGCATCCTGGGATTTGGGAAAGGAAATGAGGAAGAATACGTAACCAAGGCATTGGGAGGAATTTCAGGGAAACAAGAACCCACTTCCAGATGCTGGAATTCCCCACTATTACTGGAGGATACACCCATATTATTCCCAAAAAGCTGATGAAATAAATTAGTTTGCCTCTGTTTCATTTTCTTCACTTCTGATAAATCCCCAAATCCTGTGGTGAAGTTTCAGTATTCCAGAGGAACACTGCCTCCCCATGGCACATTCCCCGACATGCTTTTGGCCATCCTTCCCTGGTGTTTTGCAACAGCTCAGAGTAAGAACCTTTTGCTTCATCTGCCTTCCCAGGGTGCCTTAACTCACGGGGACCGACGGGCCACCGAGTCCCGGGACCTCAGCAAGTACAACTTCGAGAACAAGGTGACAGGGCCGGGCCGGCACAGCGGGGCTGAGAGGGGGTTGGAGGAACTGGGAGAAGGAGCTGGAGCCAGAGGCAGAGGCAGAGCCAGGAGGATCATTGCTGGCATCTGCAGGCAGGGCCCAGCCTAGCACCCAGCTCCTGCCTCCCAGCTTTAGCTCCCAGCTCCTGCCTCCCAGCTTTAGCTCCCAGCTCCTGCCTCCCAGCTTTAGCTCCCAGCTCCTGTGAGCTCGGAGTCATGGTCAGACTGAGGACTCTGCTCCCACCGGGAGCTGGGAAGGGGAAGCTGGGAAGGGCATTCGGTCCTCTGCCCCCAGGGAGGGGCCTGTACTCCATTCCCCTGGGGACATGGGGGGCACCCATGCAGCTTCCCTCTTGCCTTGTCTGTGTTCCTGGGCTGACAGCGTTCTCTGTAGTGTGTGACACCCTCAGCAGCATGTCACCTTCAGCAGTGTCACCCTCAGCAGTGTGTGACACCCTCAGCTGTGTGTGTGACACCCTCAGCAGCATGTCACCTTCATCAGTGTCACCCTCAGCAGTGTGTGACACCTTCAGCTGTGTGTGTGACACCCTCAGCAGCATGTCACCTTCATCAGTGTCACCCTCAGCAGTGTGTGACACCCTCAGCTGTGTGTGTGACACCCTCAGCAGCATGTCACCTTCATCAGTGTCACCCTCAGCAGTGTGTGACACCCTCAGCCCCCAGCTCAGCTGCCCATGTCAGTTCCTCCCGTGTGTGACTCTGGTCTCCTCCCGCAGTACGGGGCCAAAGCCCTGGACAGGGTCCTGTCCACGATCCTCAGCCACACGGAGAACAGGGTTCCTGTGCCCAGGAGCTATGAGAGAGGGGAGGATGCCTTTTTCCGTGGTAAGAACATGACCAGTGGTAAGAACATTACCAGCTCCAGGGTTTCTGCTGGGTGGGTTGGTCTCAGGTTTGGGATGCTGGAAGAACTGAGCAGGAGGTCAGAGGGAGAAAACAGAGAGGGGAAAGTGCCACTGGCTTACGCTGCCAGGTCACCCTTGCAGGCATGGGGAGGAGCTGAGTTCTTGGAGGGGAAGCAGTCCTGCAGTAATTCTGATGGGAGGCTTAGCCCCAAAATGCAAAAGATGTCTTCTGCCATTCCAGAAATGAAGCAAGGGCTCATCTCGGTGGGGATCTGCTGCAGCCAGATGAAGTACGGCACAGTCTCTGTGGAGAAGGGTACGTGTGGAGCTGCTCCTGCCCCAGGCAGGGGACAGATGGAAGAGACAGGGGTGTCCTGGCTCACCCAACCTCACGGAGTTTGCTGGGTGCCTGGGCAGGATGTTTGCCTTGAGGGGAAGGTGCTGTGGGAACAGCCTGTGCTGCAGATCCCGTGGCCCCACAGGAACAGCCCTTGGACTGGGCTGCTGTCAGAAGGGACATGGTGGGGCTGCTTGTGGGGCTCTTTGGGAGGGGGCTGGTGGGTTCCATGTCCAGCTGTGCCATGTTCCCTGACCCACTGTGCTCTTGCAGACTGCTCCATCACCAAATTCCTGAACCGCATCCTGGGCCTGGAGGTGGACAAGCAGAACATGCTCTTCCAGTATTTTTCCGACACTTTTGACTACCTGATTGAGAAGGACAAGAAGGAGGGCAAATACGACATGGGCATCCTTGGTATGGAGAAGGAGGGGTGGCCACAGCTCTGCCTCCTGCACCCCTGGGGTTCCTGTTCCTCCCAGTGCAGTGTCCCCACCCAGCACAGATCCTGAGACCCAAGGAGGTGGTTTTGGGAGGATGTTCCTTACAACAGACTTTTCTCCTTCCACAGATTTAGCCCCAGGAGTGGATGAGATCTACGAGGAGAGCAAGGAGGTTTTCCTGACCCCAGGGCACCCGCAGGATGGGCAGGTCGTGTTCTACAAGGTGGGCACCTGTCTCTGCCTGGTTCTAGGCTGTGCTGAGGGGGAATTTGTGAGGCAGACACCGAGGCACTCGTCCTGCCCCTGGAGTTACAAATCCCTCTGTGTGTCCCTGTTCAGATCAGCGTTGACAGAGGCTTAAAGTGGGAGGAAGCCTATGAGAAGTCGCTCAAACTGACAGGAACCTTTGATGGATTCTACCTCTCCTACAAGGTATGTCCCTGGGCTCTGCCAGGGTAGCACCTCAGCTCAGGGGTGATTCCAGCAGGAAATCTGCCATGGTTGTACGAGTGAAATGCTTCCAAGGACCTCCATCCTTGAAGGAAGGGGTTAGTTTAGAGAAATCTGGGGAGGGAGGCTGTGCCTGTGACCATCAGCTGTACCCCTCAGGTGCGAGGCAGCAAATACACCTGTCTGCTGGCAGAGCAGAGCCGTGGGAAGAACTTCATCCTCTACAAGCCAAATATTGGGAAGCAAAGCCAGCCTGAGAGCCTGGACAGTCTGCAGAAGAAATACCGGCGGGTAGGTGGGACCTGCACCCCCCCGGTATGGGGGCTGGGGGAGGTTGGAAGGGCATTCACTGTCACCCTGTCACAGCTCCTCATGGCTCTGCTGTAGATGGGCAGGGATGGTGGTAGCACCAGGTGTCCTGACTCCCAGCCCTGGATTTCACATTTTCTGCATCCTGGACAGTGGAAAATTCCTAATGTTGAGTGTTGTGCTGCAGGTGCTGCCCGAGGAAGCCAAGGAGCACTGGGAGAGCAGCTACCACTTCTCCTTGAAGAACTGTAACCACGCTGTGTGGTAAGGCAGCTGCAGCCCCAGCCTGCCACACAATCCCAGGATGGTTTGGGTTGGAAGGGACCCTAGATGAAGCCCATCCAGCTCCATGGCAGGGATGGGCAGGGACGCCTTCCATTAGGCCAGGTTGCTCCATCCAGCCTGGTCTTGAACACTTCCAGGGATGAGGCAGTCACAGCTTCTCTGGACGACCTGTTCCAGGCCCTCCCCACCTTCACAGGGAGGAATTCCTTCCCAATATCCAATTTAAATCTCCCCTCTTTCAGCTTAAAGCCATTAAGCCACGTCCTCCCTCCCCAGGCACAGCCCAGACCCCAGGAATCCCTGCCTGTGACAGTGGGGGAGGCTGTGGGGAAGTGGATCCTACACAGCTCCAGGAACCTGTGCTAATTGCCAAGGTTTTCTCCCATGGTCCCCACAGGAACAAGAGCTGCAAGTTGATCCAGGAGGGGAAGGAATGCTTCCAGGGCATGCGCCTGAGGCACTATTACATGCTGTGCGGGGCCCTGCTGCGCGTGTGGAGCAGGATCGCCGGCGTCATGGCAGACATCACCAGCAGCAGCTACCTGCAGATCGTCCGCCTTAAAACCAAGGAGAAGAAGAAACAAGTCGGTGGGTGAAGTGCTGGGAAGGGAAAGGGGGGCAGGAGGAAGGGGTCCAGCTGCCCAGCATCAAGATTCCCTTCCTGAAAGGGATGTGTTCCAGCCTGGAAGCACCCACTGCTGAGGTGACCCCGTGGGAGGGAGGGGAGCTCGTGGTGGGGCAGAGGGGGTGAGCCAGGCCCATCATCCTCCTGAACGCCCCCAGTGCTGCTGCCCTTCCCTCTGTCCCCACAGTGCCCCCCCTCCAGAGTGCTGTGGGGATGTTATGAATGGAGAGGGGAGAGCTTAGACAAGTGCCTGCCTTTGACAGGCTTCTGGCAGTAGCCAGCAGCTTTATTGAGGCGGCCAGCACCCCAAAACCCACTCTCACTCACACGTTCTTAATAATGACCAGTCAGGCCATTAATTATTTATTTGAATAGGCCAAGGAAAACAGACATAAGACTTAAACAGATATGCTTACTACACAGGATAAGCAGAGGAAACACTACTAGTAAAGATAAAAGTACCTATGTTACAGCTAGCGAAGAAATAGTGTAAATTAGGAGTCAGTGTCACTTACCAATGAATGATAGCAGTGTGCAGAGAATCTCCTTAATTTCTCTCAATCCTCTGGAGAAGTAACTCGATGCCAATGTCTTGGTCATTGAGGAGAACTCTTCACACACTCAGTGTATAAGAGATTTCTGATTTCATGAAAATCATAGTGGTCTTTTATAGTTGTAAAAATGCTTGTGTTCTGCAGTCACTAATTTTCCTTTCTCACACCAAGATAAAAGGCTTATTGCTGGCTAAGGGGGTTTTCAACTGAGATAATTCATCACATGACAAATCATTCCAGTCTGACTTAGCCACATGTGACAGGGAGATAGTTTTGCTGTATCAGGGTGAAAGGTCCTGCTGCAGGGAACTGATGTGGGTTCCTCCCCCAGGGATAAAGATCCCCGAGAGCTGCGTCCATAGGGTGCGGGAGGAGCTGAAGCAGATGGACGAAAATGTGAAGAGGAAGCACAGCCGGCTGCTCCAGGCCCAGGAGCAGAGCTCACCCTTCTCCCTGCCACTGCACATCCTGCCAGGGCCTGGGCTGCCCCTGCCCCGGCACTCCCTGTGCCAGAACGAGATCCTGGACTTGACCTACAGCCCTCCCAGCAACAGCATTCCTGATGTGATGTTGAACCCGGAGACCAGAGCACTCTGCTTCTCCTCAGATCCCACCCTGCAGCCCCAGCAGCAGCAGCACAGATTGTCCTTTGGCTTTGGCCACGCTCCTGGCCTGGAGGGCAGCGCAGCCCCCGGCCCCTCGCTGCACGAGCCCCCCGCCCTGCCTCCCCCAGCCCCCCTGCAGCAGCCACAGGAGGATTTTCTCCAGCAAGACGGGAATATCAATTTTAGAGAGATCCTGGAGGACATGCTGAGGACGTTCAACGGGCCCTCCCAGGAGAACCTGCTCCCCCCAGAGCGCCAGAGCGTGATCCAGTTCAGTGGGCCCTTCCCGGACTTGAGTGCCAGCTGGGAATGCTGCCGTGGATCTGTGTCCTCTGGTGCAGAGGTGAGAGCTGAGGAGCCCTGACTTTTCTACTGGTTTGGACTGACCCTGCTCTGGTTTTGAGGGAAGAAAAAGCCTGTAGTTCCTTAAAGTGAATTTTATTTATATATAATATTCAGTCAGGCATGTACAGGTTTGTGTGGAACGTGCCCCGGGGGGAGCTGAGTGGGTCCCGCTGGGCCGAGGGGCTCTGCTGGGTCGAGTCCTGCTCACAGGTCAGTGCCCAAGTGGGACTGAGGGGAGACCCCTCCTCTGCCCACCCCCTGCAGACTACTGAGTGTCCAAACCTTCCCTAGCCCTCCAGGGCCACGGCCAGGCTCCAGAATGACCTGCTGACCACATGCTGGTCAGTTAGGGAAGGGTGAGAGCCCAGCCCCCAGCTTGGGCGAGCCCAGCCCCCAGCTTGGGCTGCCCCAGCCCTGCTGTGGACCCTGAGGCTGTGCTGGCAGGCTGGGATGAAGGGAAAGGGAATGTCCCAGAGGAGCTGGGAGATGCTGAGCTCAGGAGTTCTCTGGCAGGGCTGAGCAGGTGCAGTGAGAGAGACAAAACTGCCTGTGCTGCCCTTCCCAGGAAGCAGCCTTGGGCTGCCTGAGCTCCGTGGGAGTGGCCAGAGCTGGCTGCACCCTCACGGTGACAGAGCTGGAGTCTGTCAGAGCTCAGCCACGCCAGGACCAGCAGGATTCCCCAGAGCAGAAGGGACACGTGTCCCCTGTCCTGCACTTTAACCTCACCAGGTCGCCGTGACCAGACGTGCTTTGGCCAGTTTCCTGCTGTCACATGTTGTCCCTTCACCTGGACATCCCGCTGGTCCTGCCACTGTCCTTGGCTGGGCCATGGACCCCGGTCCAGGGGTCTGGCTTTGGGTCAGGGCAGCCCAGCGTGGGTGTGCAGTGTCATTGTCACTGCTCAGAGTGTCAGTGTCACTGTCACCACCCGGGATTTGCAGTTTGGCTGCTCCTGCTGTACCCTCGGATACCAAAGAACAAAGGCTGCTTTGCAAAGCACTGCCCCACCCCCTGCTGCCTCCTCCCCAGGACGGAGGGCATCCAGGCCTTTCCTAAAAGTGGCACCGGGATCATTTCAGGGAAAGGCCTGGGACCAACCCTGCCTGACCTGGCCCTTCCTCGGAGAGCCCCTGGGGAAGGAAGTCCCCTGTGCCCTGACAGGTCAGTCTTGAGGGGGCCAGAGCTTCACAGTGCCTGGTGCTGTCACCTCCTCCGGGCAGACACTGTCCCCACCATGTCCCCCCAGGGCTCAGGAACCGGTCCAGTGCCCTGTTTAGTGTTGGGAATTGCTCTGGCTGTGGCAGGAGCTGACCCCTGACACACCGAGGTCACAGACCTGCCCTGGTGCCACACAAGTGGGCTCAGTTTGAGGCTACTCTGGTCCCTGAATTTCGTTTTGGGGGCCTGTCCTTACCCCCCCTCCCCAGCTGGCACCGGCCTCTGAGCGCCAGGCCCGGCTCAATCCCTGCGGTCGGGGGGCACATTTCACCTCTTTACCTCAAAGTGATCACCAAAGATGGGGGAGCTCCCTGTGCCTCCTCCCAAAGCCTTGCTGCTGCCCCGGGGGCTCCTGCTCTCCTCCAGCTCTGCTCCTCTCGACCCCAGCAGCCTCCCTCGGGCCCAGGCAGAGCCAGGCTCCCCCTTCTCCACACCCTCCCCTATTTAAAGCACTGCTCGCTTGGGGCTGAATTCTCAGCAGTGAGGGTAAAGGACGCCGGGAAAACCCAGCTCAAAGAGGTTTAAACTCAGGAATAGCGAGGGGGAATTCCCTGCTGGGCACCCTCTGCTGTCACCGGAGCCTTACCTGGTGGCTTTGACCTTAACTTTAAAATATATGCAATCCTTCCTCCCTGGCCTCTGGAAAGACAGAGAGCACCTTCAAGGAATCCCTTCCCTGCCCCAATCCCATGTTTTGTCAGGGTTAATAATATGTAATGTTATCTTTTAACTAAATTATTCTGCAGTTGTCCTACTGATTGTATTTTTAATGAGTCCCTGTTTTCTTCCCTGACACCTTTGTGTTGGCACTTTTTAATCCGCTTGTCGTTTGCCTTTTGTTTCTATGTATATTTATAATTAAGTTGTACATATGTAAAGAGATTTTTTTTAGACTATGTGCCTTGAACTAATAATTCCTGAATTTTCTACTTGCCTCAGAAGGATAATTTTTCATTCTGCTCAGTAAAAATGGAACAGAAGCCACACGTGAGATTTCTGTAACTCCCAGCTCTGTCTCTCTCTGTCGGTCTGTCCAACCTGCCCCAGGAGCCCAGCTAGGACTTGGACCAGGAATCCCTGGGCCAGCATCCTGCTGGCAGCTGGACTTTGTATCTCCTGTGTCACCAACTCAGTGGCATTGAGGGCTGTTGTCCCAAGCCTCCCCCTCTCCCTGGGAGAAGCCATGGCTCGTGCAGAGGAGGATCCTGGCTGGATCCAGCCTGGGCACCGACCTTGGATGAGGCAGCTCCCTCGTGGCTTGGCTGGAAAAACACAGATAAAAGAGCCTCTGTTCCAGCGTGTTCCCCCAGCAGGAGCTGCCACAGCTCCGGGACATCTCATCCAGGCACTGCTGGCCTTGCTACCCCATGGGAGGTGGGATGGGGTGACACCCACTGAGGGATCCCTAAACGAGAGCGGGATCCTCCCGGCATCCCTGATGTGCCAGGCTGGAGGCTCAGCAGGGGTGTCAGACTTGGGGGACCCCAGCAAAGATCCCGGGATTCTTCCTGAGGACAGACTCCCTGAGGGGGCTGCAGATGTGGAGACCCAGCACTTCCCAGGCCCTGGGAAGAGGTGCAGCAGCATTCCTGCATGGCAGAACCTGAGCTGTCCCTGCCCAGGATAGGACATCAGCCCCCAGGGGCTTGGCTGGGCAGGGCTCTGCCTTCACAATCACCAGGACGCTGCCCCGAGGAGGACGAGGGTGATCCTGCTCGCTGTGGTCAGACACATCCCTGGCTGCAGGGGATATTTTGCCGTGTCCCAACCCGCCTGGGTTCTGTTTTGCAGGAATTTTTCCTGGCCAGGGCTTGCACCACTGCTGGACCCATCCCCTCTGCTGCCCTGCCCGGAGCATTCCTGGGGACAGGAGGGATCCCAGAAGGGGAAGGAGGGATCCCAGAAGGGTACAAACACCCTCCCCTACTCTGCCTTTTCCCAGGGAGCCCCTTGGGAGCACGGATCATGCTGGATTTGCACTTCCTCCTCAGCACTGAGGATTATCCCTGCTTGGCTCAAGGGTTGCGTAAGGTCTTGGCTTCCGAGCAAACTCCAGGTTCTCAGCAGGAGCAGCGCAGCAGCCCCGGCCCATCCCTGCTCCATCCCAAAAGTGACACAGCAGCTCCTTCCCATCCCTGCTCCATCCCAAAAGCGACACAGCAGCTCCTTCCTAACATCTTTATTGCAAGGGGACTCCTTGTTACTGTGAGGGGGCTCCAGCTGCTCCTGCCCGCGGCATCCGCGGCCTCTGGAGCCTCTGTCCAGCAGATGCACGCTGTGGGTCAGGGCTGCCCCACCAGGAGCTGGATTGGAGGCAGCCCGTCATGGGGCTGGAGGAGGCTCCACAGGCAGTGGCGTCGGGACGGGCAGGGGCACAGCGGAGCAGAGCTACAGGTAGTTAGGCAGGTCCTTCTCGATCACCTGCGGGCAAGAGGGGAGCGTTGTACCCCGAGAACATCCCCGGCCTGCCCCTCCTCCCCAGCAACAGCACTTACATAGGGATCTTCCATCGGGCTGTACCTCTTCACCACTTGGCCTTCCCGGTTAATGAGGAACTGTGGGAATGAAGCAACCCCTGGTGAGCGAGTCCAGGGCTGCCAGGGAGCTGTTGGGGGTGTGGCAGCTGTAGTCCCCACAGGCTCGCTTTCCCCTCAGCTGTGCTCTGGGGCAGGGCAAGGGTTCCCAAGGGTCTCTAGGCACAGGAACCCCTCGGGATGCTCCTGCCCTGACATAGAGCAGAGCCCAGTGTGAGGCTCCCTCCTCCCCCAGCTCCCCAGAGGGAGGTGCAGCCCAGAGGAGGCAACTGTGTCCTACCTTGGTGAAGTTCCATTTTATTGCACTAGGAGAGAAAAAACAGGAGTGAGTTTCGGGCAGAAAAGCCCACCCTCAGGCTACTCATGCCCAGCCAGGCCCTGAGCCAAGCCCTCCGTGCCAGCTGCAGGGCTGGGGGTCCCCGGGGCTCCCCCTCCCACACTTACTTGCCCAGGGTGCCTCTCCCTTTGGGCTGCTCCTTCATCCACTTCCAGAGGGGGTGAGCATCCTCCCCGTTGACATCGATCTTGCTGTACATGTCGAACTTCACCCCGTAGTTCTCAGCAAATGCCTTGATCTGAGCGTTGTCCCCGGGCTCCTGAGGGGCCACACCGGGACCGTGAGGGTCCCCGGGCTATCCTGACGTTGCTGGGGAGCCCTCGCCACCACCCCACGTACCTGCTTCCCAAACTGGTTGCAGGGAAAGCCCAGGATGCGTAAACCCCTCTCAGCGTATCGGGCGTGCATGTCGACAAGCTGAGTGTAGTTTACCGCGGTTTTCCCTCATTTGGAGGCTACGTTGGTGATGATACAGACGTCGCCCCTGCAGAGGGGGTGAATGAGTTGCTCTTCGCCCTCACCCACCGGGGTGAGGCCGGCGGGTTACGCAAGAACCACTGCGGCTCAACCTCGCCCGGCGCCGCGTTCCGCCATCCCCGGCCCCTCCGTCCTACCGGTACTTCTCCAGGGACACGTCGTTGCCATCGATGTCGAGGGCGTGAAAGTCGTAGATGGCCCTGGCCGAGCGCCAGTCGTCCGCCTGGGCACACTGCGAGGCGGGCACATCAGCGGCGAGCCCCGCGCCGGCCCCGCCACCTCCGGCCCCGGTGGGGCCCTGGGGAGCCTCTCCGCGCCCTCGCCCCGCCCCGCCCGGCCCGGCCAGACCAGGCCAGGCCAGGCCAGGCCCGAGCCCCCACCGCCCACCCTGGGCGCCCCGCGGGAGAGACCCGGGGCCAGCCGCAGGCCGAGCCCCCGCTGTGCGGAGGGGTCCCGGAGCGGAGCGGGCCGGGTCGCGGTCTCCGAGCGGCCCCGCACTCACCATGCTCCGCACCGCGCTCCGCCCTGGTCCCGGTCGCGCTACCCGCGCCGCCGCCCGCACGCACCGCAGCGCGCCCCGCACCCCGCTGGCCCAGCCCATGGCGTGAAAACCCCGCCCCTTTCCGCCTGATCGGCCAATCAGCGCGCAGAGAGGCGGCCTCGGCGGGATGATGGATGGAAAGCTGACCAATAGAAGAGCAGGACGGGCGGGGTGGCCGTAGGGATGTTTATCGGGAGAAACCACGAGGGCGGGGAGCAAGGACGGACGAAAAGGGCGGGATGTGGAATCAGGTGCTGTGGGCAGGAGTTTCCTGGCGGCGATTCCCTCCCGGCCGGGCGCAGCAACCCAGACACCCACTCCGGCGGCAGCAGAGAGACGTCCGTTCCCTCAGCAGCCAGCGGCGGCGACAGCTCGCAGCGGACTACACCTCCCAGGAGGCGCCGCGGCTGAGGCCCCCGTGTGCGCGGCGGCGCCGCCTGTGTGTGCGCGTGGGGCAGGCGGCAGCGCGGGCAGCCCGCGGGGGCCTCAGCGGGAAGCATGGACGACGAGGAGGAGACGTACCGGCTGTGGAAGATCCGCAAGACCATCATGCAGGTCCGGGGGATCCGAGGCACCGGGAGGGCCGAGCCTGGCGCGGGGGGAGCCCCGGAGGCGGTGCGGGGCCGCGGGGCGGGGGTGGGGGCCGCCCAGGCCGGTGCGCCCGCCCGTGCGCGGTGAGGACGCGTTCCTGAGCCCGGTGCTGCTCCCGCAGCTGTGCCACGACCGCGGGTACCTGGTGACCCAGGACGAGCTGGACCAGACGCTGGAGGAGTTTAAGGCGCAGTTCGGGGACAAGCCCAGCGAGGGCCGCCCCCGTCGCACCGACCTGACCGTGCTGGTGGCTCACAACGATGATCCCACCGATCAGATGTTCGTGTTCTTCCCCGGTGAGCAGCGCCGGCCCGGGCGGGGTTCACAGCGTGCGGAGGTTCTGGGGACCCCCGGGTCTGGCTGAGCCCTCGGGGAGAGGGGGGCAGAGCGCGAGGGGCTCTCGGTGACCCCGGGTCTGGCTCTTTCCCAGAGGAGCCCAAGGTGGGCATCAAAACGATCAAGATGTACTGCCAGCGCATGCAGGAGGAGAACATCACCCGGGCCCTGATCGTGGTGCAGCAGGGAATGACCCCCTCGGCCAAGCAGGTGTGTGGGGACAGGGTCGTGTCCCACTCCGGGGCTCTTGAGGGGCCATGAACGTTTTTCCTCTCTGTTTCTCAGCGTTGCTGTGGGTAAATAAAAGCCCTGAATTCCCCTCCAGGTAAAAACTTGGTGGAGAATGCTGTGCCTTAGCACAGGCTCTTTTATAGCACCCAGGTGTGTTTAACCAGAGCAGCTGGTCCTGGTGGCAGTGGCACAGCTGAGGGCCCATGAGCAGATGGGAGGTGGGGGAGGGAAAAAGGGATGTTTCCCTGTTCCAGGAGATCCCTGTGCTCCTTCCCAGCCTGGCTGTGTCCCTGTGAGCACATGGTGTCCCCAGGTGCTCACTGAGGAGCAGCTCTGAGCCAGGGCTGTCCCAGCCACCTCTGACGGGCCTTTCCCTTCCAGTCCTTGGTTGACATGGCTCCCAAATACATCCTGGAGCAGTTCCTGCAGCAGGAGCTTCTCATCAACATCACGGAGCATGAGGTGAGCGGGGGCAGGATGGTCCCTCCCTTGTGCTGGCTGCGTTCCTGCTGCTCCCAGAGTCCTTCTCCTGGATCTCTGGCTGGGCTGAGTGACACAGTTGTCCTTTCCCCCTCCCAAACGTTGTCTGCAGTTGCTGCCTCATTTCAGCCTCTCCTCTGTTTACAGCTGGTGCCAGAGCACGTGGTCATGACAAAGGAGGAAGTAACAGAGCTGCTGGCTCGATAGTATCCTTTGAGTGTCCCTTTGAGTGTCCCTTTGGTTGCCTTTGTCTGTCCCTTCCTCCTGCTCGGGTGTGATGAAGTTTGGGCTGAAAACACCCCTTCCTGCCAGGGTTCATTTCTCTGTTTTGTGAGCTGCCAACAGCCCATGGCGTGTCCAGAGCTTCTCCTTGACTCCCAGCACAGCAAACTCAGGGAGAACCAGCTCCCCAGGATCCAGGCCGGGGACCCTGTGGCCCGGTACTTTGGGATAAAGCGTGGCCAGGTGAGAGGAGCTGGCTGATGCAGCAGCTCCCTGTGGCAGGGCAGGGAGGTGATGATCCTTGAGGGCATTTTGGAGCTCTTGGAGCAGGAAAAGCATCTCCTTCTCCTCCTCCTGAGCTCTGTGTCTGCCTTGCAGGTAGTGAAGATCATCAGGCCCAGTGAGACGGCGGGCAGGTACATCACCTACAGGCTGGTGCAGTGACACAGTGGGTAAGGATGAGGGGATCCCCCTGCCTGGGGGGGGCTCTGGGCAGTGCCAGGGGATGTTCCAAGGTCACTGAAGCAGCTGCTTCCAGGGAAATGTCTCAGAGTTTGAAATGGCTCATGGAGGGACCTGTTGGAGAGAGCAGGGTGAGGCTCCCCTGTCACCTGTCCCTCTGCTCAGGCCGTGCCCTTTGGGATTTGGGATGTTCAGAGAGACCTGCAGCGGGGTCAGCTCAGGGGGCAGGAGGTGATTCCCATTCCTCCTTCTCTTCCAGGTATGAGGAGCTGGGAGACTCCCACCAGCAGTTCACAGGCGCTCAGAGATTCCTGCCCTTCAGAGATGGCCAAGGAAATCCTCTTCCCACGTTGCTTCTCTGCAGCCCCGTTACTGGGCTCATTCCCTGTCTTCCCGCTTGGACTTTGTGGTAACCCCTCAGTCCCATCCAGGACTCAGTCACAGAGGGCTGAAGTGATGGCAGGAAACGAGTGGGAAAGGCCTTTGCTTCCCTGTTCTATGGGCTCTGGTTTGAAATAAAGGTTTGTCCCCTCAGTGCTGTGGCATTGCTCAGCCTCTCCCTGTGGCAAAGCTTCGAGACTCTGCAAGTTCCCATATTTTTCATTAGGCTTGGAATCTCTTCCTGCCGGGGCTCTGCATCGTGGCTGAGCCCTGCAGAGCCTTCACCAGCTGTCCTGGGCAGTTTGGATGCTGCAGCTCAGACTTAACCTCATTCCTTCCCTGATCTCCTGCCCTCTGTGCCCTGGTTTGGGACCCTGGTGTTCGGACACTGCGACAGAGTTGCTCATCACCCCCAGTCACGCTCATTTTACTTTATCCCAGGACTCTGGGGGTGCTTTTAAACTTCACTTTTCCTGCCAGAAACACTTGGACTTGAATGTTTCCTGCAGCTGCAGGAGCCTGGAAGCCCCAGATCCCCAGGACAAACGTGGGTCAGAACACACTGGTTTTATTGGTTTTTCGGAAGCTTGTCAATGTGAACACAGCAAGACACAAGGCAGCGCCGTGCAGCAGCTCAGGCCTGTCAGGACAAACACAGAATCGACACAACCACGGGGGAGCTGCTGCCGAAGGAAGCTCAAGCACAGCTTTAGCCCCTTCTCTCGCTCGCACTCGCCCTCATCATCCTCACCCACCCTCACACGCACGCGGTACCGCCGTGGCAGCAGCAGTGCCACATCCTCCTGCTGCCCTGGAAAAATCCAGCTATCCTGTGGAAGAGCTGGCGGGGGCAGAACAGCTCCTGGGGGTCTCCAGCTCTTCTCTGGCTCAGTTCCAAACTCATGAGTTAACCTGGGTTCATGTACCTTTGCTGAGATGGGCTCTCCATCGACTTCAGAGGGCTCAAACCTCCCATCCATTGCCTGCTTCTGCAGTACCAAGGTGTCGGAGACCCCCCCAACACCACCTGGTCTGTCTCCCACAAGCAGGAGAACGAAGGAGAAGACTCAGCTCATTCCAAGCTAAAACTCTACTTGTTTCTCTGTGCCTCAGTGCAGGAAAGTCTCACAGCTTTAAAAAAAACGAAACCACTTTGGCTTTAGTCCTTTAGCCAGCAGAGGTAGTGGAGTCTTGTTGAAGGGTTGATTCATGTCTTTACAGAAAAGGAAGCTCAAGGTTATACTGGCTGGGCCTGGATCCAGGCTGTGGTGGCCCTGAGGAGGAGGAAGAGGCACTTCCCCAGGGGGCCCTGCTCCTTGCCCAGCTCCAAGAGCAGAGGGGTTAGTCCTGGACTTGCAGCGCAGCTTTTTGGAGATTAAATGACTGTACAACCAAACCCTGAGAGCTCAGCAGGGCTCAAGACTCTGGAGCCAGGCAAATCTGCCCTGAGGCTGCCCACAGCCTGTGGCTGCTCCTTGCATGGCTCTTGCCAAGGAGGGAAATGCCCATCCATCAACATCTGTCAATTCAAATGCCCGTCAATCCAAGCAGCAATGCAGATACCATCAGCTGGGCCAGGACCATGCAGTGCTGAGGTTTTGGGGCAGGAAAGTTTAGTTCAGTCAGGTGTCAGTGAGGCACATCCCCTGAGAGCCTGGCAGACGGCACAGCACCAAAGCCAAGCCTGGCTCGGGGTGAGATGGTGCAGGGGCTCCATCCCAACCCCAGCGCTGCTCCGGCTGTGTCCCTGTCCCAGGGAGCTGCCTCCAGGTCCGTCTGTCCCCGTGGTGCCATTCTCCTGCCCGTCTTGAGTCATTGTCCCTCTATCACCCTGGCAGCCTCGGCTCCCTTCCAGCCTCAGCCATCGAGGATGACCAGGTCCTTTGACTCATCCAACCTCGATCTCACAGCACAGGTCTGGGATTCAGGAGCTCAGAAAAAATAAAACACCTGGCACAGGCACAGCACAGCCCTGGGTTCCCTCCAGGTCCTGAACAAGAGGAAGGTCTGCCTAGCCGCAGCTCCCTCCCAGGGAAGGTCCTTGATGGCCCCAGCTGAGCCAGGGGTCCTGGCAGGCTGTGACCCCATTTCCGGGCCGGGCACTGAGGGAGTCGGGGGTTTTGTGTGAAAGCTCCAGCCAGGAATCAGCCAGGACTTGCCTGCAGCTGCCACACCAAACCCCCCTGGGCTCCCACATGTCCCTCCTATCCCTCCACATTCCAGTGTCCTGGGCAGCCTCTGGGATTTACCCCTTTGTCCATCCCAGTGTCCGTGGTGGTCCTGTCCGGTGGCTTAGATGTACCGGGGTTGCAGCTCATGGCTGCCATGGCCCCGAGGGGTGCCAGGCTGGTTTGTGGCATCCTTGGGGGTGGCAGGGCTGCGGCTCTCGGGGGCTTCCTCTGTGTCACTCTGCTCGTCCCCAGGGCTGCAGCAGCGGGGAGCGGAGCCCTCCGTGTCCGACTGGCCCACGCTGCAGCTCCGGCTCCACGGCCCCTCGCTCCCCTCGTCGCAGAAATGAACCTCCTCCGTGCTGGTCTCACTCCCCTGCTTGGTCAGGTGTGTCCGTGGCTCCCCACTGTCCTCCAGCTCCGAGTCGGAGTCCACAGAGCGGTCGCCGGACTCTGTGGGACAGAGGAGTTCTGTGCCACCCTCCAGCCCAGCACTGCAGTGTCAGCAGCAAACCTGTGGCCCCCGGGGCAGGGGAAGGGTCTGCGTGCCCCCCGTGCCTCCCACGGGACCTGCGCCCGCCGGGAACCCCCAGTGCCTCTCACTGACCTGCGAGTGAGTCAGCGCTGAAAGCCAAATTCCCCTTCTCCGAAGGCAGCTCCAGGTAGGGGCTGGTGCCAAGAGGAGCCGTGGGCTGGGAGCCTGCGTGGGCCTGGGAGGGAACAGGGACGGTGGTGAGGGCACGGAGGAGAGTTCTCATTCCCTGGGAGCTGACTCCACAGAAGGTTCATGGAGCATCCCCTGAGGGTGCCCCCCCTCCCTGGAGACTCCTACCTGCTCAGCACCACTGGCCACCTCCTCCGTGGCACCTGAGCCGCGCCTGCCCGGCTCGGCTGGTGCTGCCACGTCCTTGTGCTCGAAGATGGTGGGGTAGAAGATGATGAGTGCCTCGATGATGCGAGCTTGGTGGGGATAATCCACCAGCGAGGACAAGGAAATGGTGGCATCCGTGGGCCTGGGGCGCATCAGCGTTGGCCCAAAGACGATGCCCAGGTTGCCGGAGGTCATCTTGTTGTCCTGTTCCACTTCCATGATCCTGGGTGGGAGGTGGAGGAACAGCTCGTGAGAGCAAGGAGGGAGAGGGGTGGATGGGCAGGGCTGGGGGAGATGCTGGGCTGGAGCACCTGAGCCTCGGGAGGGGGAGAGCAGCAGCTGCAACCATGGGCCTTCCTCCTGACTCCAGTGAAGAGGCTGCGCTCACCTCCCCACCCCAGGGGAGAAAGGGAAGGTGCCCAGCAGCCACACAAGCTCTGGCTATGCCCCTCTCACCTCCTCAGGTGCTGCAGGAGGTACTGGAGCGTGGCCATGTTCTCGCTGGGGAGCTCCTTCAGCAGCTCCCTCAGCTTCAACACCAGGGTCAGCACCACCTGGTCAGTGTCGGCTCCTCTGTCCACCAGCTCGGGGCCGCCCTTCCCGCTCCGGCCCTTGACCTCGCCACCCTGCAGGCTCTCCTTGGCCAGCCCCATCAGCTCGTTGTACAGCCGGAAGGGCATGAGGGGCTCTGGCAGCTGCAGGGAGAAGAGAAGAGATGATCCCGGTCCTGCAAGCAGCTCCCACTTCCATCAGACCTGGACCTGTGCTGAGCTGCTGAGCTGGGGACACCTGGGGCATTTCTACAGTGAGGAAACATCCCTGGAAGTGCTCCAGGCCAGCTTGGAGAGGGCTTGGAGCACTTTTAACATCCCTTCCACTTCAGGATTCCATGAGTCTGTGACCTGCAGTGCCGCAAACCTCTCCCCAGAGGTGATACTTATTTATCCATCTCCTGGAGCACGTCAATCCAGCCTCGTTAGGCCTGGCCAAGGAGCACTTGTGAAGCTCAAGCCTCAAGCAGCATTTGATCCACCCACGGGTGCTCCCTGCTGGGTTGAGGTGCAGGGATTCCCTTTTTTTCCTGGAAAATCCCTGGCTGGGGTGGGCCCAGCTGCAGGCTCCCCAGCGGACAGGGGCTGGCTGGGAAGATGACAGGGATGGGTAGTTCTGGGTGGGGGAGGCAGGATGTGAAGGGCACAGGATGTGCAGAGGTGGGGCTGCGGCGGGGGAAACTGCTTTGAAGTTTGTGTGAAGCAGACGGGGCTGGTGTTAACTGCTGGATGTTCCACATGGCTGGGGATGTTTTCAGAGTGGCTTAAATGGAGGTTTTGGGGACAGGCTGCCTCACAGCAGAGCGGGTTCACTCCATCTACCCCTTTAGGGAAGGACTTTAACCCATTTCTCTGCAGCGAGGGGTCAGGTCGGGGCTCAGCACTGATTTCCCCCTCTCATTCCATTCTGCTTTCCTTTGGAGAAACCCCGGAGGCAACTCAGAGTCCTTGACTCCTGATGTGCAGGAGCCCAAGGACGCAGCTTCCCCTGTGAGGTAACACAGAGCTGCCCTTCAGAGGAGTTACAGAGAAAGGCAGCACAAAGAGTTAATCCACGGCTGCCTGCAAGAGAGAAGCAGCTTCCTCTTCGCTCCTGCCTTGCGGTGGAGGCTGTTGGAGGATGTGGGTGACACTGTCTGCAACGGCAGTTTGGGTACGGGATGGGGGGTGGTGGGGCTGAGCCAACCTTGGGGTGGCCCGAGGGGCAGAGATCCCTCTGAGCCCCCCTCAGAGTGACCTGAGGGGCAGAGATCCCACTGAGCCCCACTCCAAGGTGCCCGAGGGGCAGAGACCTCACTAAAACCCACCCCAGTTTGGCTCCAGGGGCAGAGCCCACCCCATGGGGATGTGACTCAGCCTGTGCAGGGCGACCTTTGCTGGCCCCTTCCCTTTTTGGGTAGCCAGTTCCCCAGTTGGAAGGGGCGGAGCGTTCCTTGTTTGGAGCTCGGGCAGGTCGCTGTTGTGCGGCTGTGACCGCAGTGACGCTGTGTGGGATGAGCTGGGGGGGGTCACTGTGGCCCCATCTCCAAGACCAACCCACTCCCCCCTGGGAAGGACCCCTCCCCTCCCACCCAGTCACTGAGCCCAATTTGTGCAGAATTCCTCTGGCCAGGTTGGTTCCTCTGGCCACCTCCCCTCCTTCCCCTGCCACGAGGCACCACCAGCACCTCACCTGTCTCAGGTAGAGCTTCAGGACGTTGCTGATGTCATGGGGGGAGGCCTGGGACAGCTCCACCAGCTCCTTCCCATTCTCAAAGGCCTGGCAAAGCTTCTCCACGCGGGTCTTGACGCCGTTAACTCGGTAGATGCCCTGTGAAAGAAAGAAAAGCGGAGCTGAAGTGAGAGGAGAGGTTCCTCTTCGTGTTTGCTGTGTGCTCCCACCCTCTCCTCTTGGGGTGGGAAATCCCTCAGGGAAGTCATTTTGGGAGATCTCCTTCCAGCTCAATCGTTCCTGCTTCATAGGAAAGCAGGAGGCAGGAGAGGTGAGTTTCCAAAGGCAGAGTTTGGGTTATCTGGGCCAAGCTCATCCCTGGCTCCCTGCCCCATGGAAATCTGAAATGGAGCCTGCTGGTTTTCCAGAGGACCCTTCCAAGATCCTGTGGCTCAGCCAGCTGAGGAGGAGAAGGAGAGGGGAGTGTGACTCACCTTGGTTTTCAGGGCCCGCTTCTCGATCTCCGAAATGCATTTCTTGACGATGAAGGGGATCCCATCCGGGCTGCCCTGAGACGCCTTCATGAAGTCCTGCCCAAAGAGCTGCAGCTTCCCTTGGAGCTTCTTGTGCCCACACTGGATGGCCAAGGTCTCCAGGCACTTCTTGTGGCAGGCCAGGTAGCACTGGAAGAGAGAGGGGAACACGTGGAGGTGGGGGGCAGCGACAGAGACACCAGGCACCGCTCGGAGCATGGTGGGAGACAGGAAAAATGCGTTGAGGATGCTGCAGGACCCAGGGAAAGCCACATTTTCCACCTGGAACCCTCCCCACGGGAGAAATGTCCTCCTGACCATGATCAGAGCTGGGTTCCACCCCCAGTTCTCCCAGCTCACCTCCTCGCACTCGGCTCCCTGGAAGTACACATAGCTGTTGCACTCCCGACATTTGGAAGGGGCACGGAGCTTCCTCAGCCGATGGGTCTGGGCAGCCTTGGACAAGCCAACATTCCGGAAGGGCCCCGTGGGAGTCGCCAGCTCCGGGGTGATCCCGTTGATGCCTATGGAAAAGGAAATGTGAGGTCAGGCACGGCAGGACTGTCACTGTCACCGGTCTGAGCAGGGCTCATCCCTCGGAGAAGGCAGTGCTGCTTGGGGACACCATCAGGAATCTCCAGCAATTGTTGGATTTGCCTCCAGAACTACTGGATTTGGGAGCTCTGCTGTGGTAGGGGGTGTGGCAGCAGCACCGTCACCTCCCACCCTGTCACCTACTCTGCTCAAAGGGAGTGGTGGTCCCGTCCTTCTCCTCCAGCTCCTCACTGGAGGATGCGGTGCCGTTGGATGACAGCCGCTGGAGCTTGTGGCCAAATTCACCTGTCCAAGGAAAACCCACAGAGCAGTGAATCACCTGCAAAGCTGCTTCTCTTCTGAGAGCTCACCCCGTCCCATCAAATCCCACCCTATCCCACTGGAGACTGGGATCAGCACAGTCAGTGAGAACAGTGTTCTCATAGGGCAGGTAAAACAGGGGACGGTCCTGCCTAACTGGCAAGCTCTGGGTTTAGATTGGCTGTGCTGGAAGAGGCTCCTGGGCTGTTCCCATATCTACCTGTGTTGGAATCCAGGTTGCTGTCAGCATCAGCGACAGAGGTTGGCCAGGATTTATGGACCTGGTGTCCCCTCCCACCTGCAGAGAGAACACACAGTCCATTGGGATTGCTGCCTGTGTTCGGGAGGGAATAGCTGGAGAACAGCCTGGATGCTGGGAGAAACTGGGATGACTGGGGGAAGCTGCTGGTGGGGTTTGGTGCATCCAGTGACACCCAGCAAGGGGAGATTGGAATGGTTTGTCAGGGCAATGGTTTGTCAGGAGCAAAATGGAACAGATCTGATTTAGTGTCCTTCAGGAAATCCAGGCTGGGAGGCTCCCAGCCCCTCCTGCTGCTGCCAGCAAAGCTCCTGGTACCTTGGGGGTCCCACTCTGCTCTTGCCTGGGGGGATGTGGGGCATGTGATGGAGAACTTTGGGGCTCCAGGCTCACCTCTCCGCTCGGCTGCCCCGGCCCCGCTCGGTGACTCCTTGGCTCCTGCTGCTCCCTCTGAGCCGGCCCCAGCCCCCTCAGCACTTGTGGAGAACTCGCTGGCATTGAAGCTGCCCTTCCGTGCCCGAGTAAAGGGAGACCTGAGGGGGGAAATGGGAAGGTGGACGGGAAGGAAGGACACTTGGGAACCTTATCCATGGCTGCCATCCACCAGCCTCGGGAATCACAGTCTCTTAAATACTCAACAGCCTGTCTCAGGAGGGCAATTCCCAGCTGGTCCAGCCCTAGCATTCCCAGCAGGAGCTGCCTTCAGGAATGCTAAAAGCATCCTGTCTCCTGCAGGAGAGTGTGGGCAGCAGGAGATAACGAAGGGAACGTGGCTGAGCTGGAGCATTACCCAGGAACAAACCCTCTCCTCCCTTACCAGGCATTGTGGGACACATAGGGCTCGAAGTCGTACTGGACGTCGGGCTCGTCGCCGCGCTGCAGCTGCCGGACGTGGGACGCGTACTGCTGGCCCGGGTCGTACAGCTTGCTGCTCTCGCACAGCGTCTGGAAGTTCACGGGCAGCGGCGCCGTCTGCATGTGCATGAGCTGGTAGAAGGAGATGGTGGCCTAAAAGCGACGTGGAGAGGGACAGGTGTGAGCTTGGTGGGCTGGCACAGGAGGAGCTCCAGGTTAGGTAGGAAATCAGGAGCGTGGAGCAGAGCTTTTCTGGGCACGAGGGAGAGGGGAGCTCTGCATGTGCACCCAAACCCCTGCTGGAATAGAGGCAGCTCAGCCAGCTCTGCTGGGAGGCAGCTCTGAGCCCTCCAGAGCAGGGCACAGCCACCTCCTGCCCTGGGGACACCCCAACCCAGCCCCACTCACCGACTTGACAACCTGGTCAGTCTGTTTGATCACTTCGTGGATCTGCCGCAGGGAGTTCACCTTGGTGTCCTCCAGCTCCTGCTTCTGCGTGTTTGCATCGGCCACACAGGTGCGGTACGTGGCCATGGCCTCTTCTGCCTGGGAGTTGGGAGAGCAAGGCATGGGAACAGCTCAGAGGTGAGGAGAATAAGAACAGCCCCTTGGACCTGCTTTGTCCGGGCATTCCTGAGGATCGTGGGGAGGGCTCAGTTCATCCACACGGCTCAGGGAACAGCAGGAGTGAGGAGGCCCCTCCAGAGCTGTCACCTTGTTCTTGGCTTCCTCTTCCAGCCGCCTCTTCTTGTCCAGGGCTTTGGTGGTGATGCTGCTGGTCGTGTTTTGCTGCTCCTCCTCTGCTTTCACCGCCATGTACTTGGCCTTGTCGTGCTCCTCGCTGCGCTGCATGTACGTCTGCTTGGCCTTGCGCAGGTTCCCCTCCGCCTCTTGCTGCCAGGGAGAGCCAGGGTGAGGATGGAGCCCAGCAAGGGGGTCACCAGCTCCTGCCAGGGTCCTCCAGCACAGCAGAGGCACCCGACGCCTCTGGAGAGGGGCAGGGTGCCCAGCGTGCTCAGAGGAGGACGTGTCACGGGTTGCTCCAGGCTGGGATTGGGAACACAAACCCAGTCACTCACCAGTTTCCTCTGCGCTCGGTGCCACTGCTCCTTGATCTCCTTCCTGCGCTTCTCGTGTTCCAGGCGTCTCACCGTCAGCGGCTGCATGGCAAGAGAGGGAGGAACAGCCCCGTGATGCCCTGAGCTGAGCACTCCTGCTCTGCCCTCGCCATGACTTTGCAAGGAGAAGTGCCCTGTGGTGGTCACTGTCACTCCCAGGACAGGTCACAGGCGCTGGTTTGTGCCAGGGATGAAAATCCACAGCCTGGGAAGTGCTGGACGCAGGTTCTCTCTGGACTGAGCTAAGGAAGAGCCACCTCTGCAACGCCAGGACCTCCAGCCCTGGAAGGACCTTTTGTCCCCTCACCTGGAGGAAGGTTTGGTGCTGCAGGGTGTTGGCTGCCTGCAGAACCGAGGTCCCATGCTCCATGTCCTGCTCCAGGGCCAGCAGGTAGATGGACAGGAAAGGCATGTTGGTCTGGGGAGAGGGAAAACACATCTCCCTGAGCCCCAGCACCCCACATGAGCCCAAGGAGATGTATCCTTCAGGGAGGAAGAGCCAGAGGCAAGGTGGGGCTGGTGACTGCTGCTGGTAAAAGCCCCATCCTGAATTTCTCCAGGCAGAGCTCTGGAGAGCTGCCCCCACGCTCTCCTGAGTTGGGGCACATGGAATGGGCTCTCCAGGATGGCTGGCTCCCGATCCAGCCTGGCACTGGGGGCTTCAGGGACTTGGGGACTTACCTCCTGGCTGATGGTTTGCTTGCAGCTGTTTGCCATCTTCTGGAGCCCTTTGGCAAACTCCATCTCTGGAAGGAAAAGGTTGGAAGTGAAAAGACACAAGACACCGGGATTTCCCTGGTGGAACCCAATCTCCTTTTGAAAAATAAATCAGGAACTTGAGGAGTGAGGCCCCCCAGGAGGGACCTCAACCTGTCCCGTGGCTCAGCCCTGCTCCAGAAGGGACCCACTTGCTGTCCCCCCACTCACCCAGTGTGGTCCTTTTCTCCAGGTATCCAATCAGGTCCTTCATGTACTTGGAAATGGTTTTGGCGTACTGGAGGGCAGCGTCCACACCCCCCTCACAGCGCTGCAGCATCACGTCCACCTCCTCAGCCGGAGGACAGGCTGCAGTGGGACGGACACTCCGTGAGCTTCCAGTGCAAACCCCCCCAGCTCCATGCCAGCCCTGGTGCCACCAGCTCTGCTGCCTTTTCCCAGCTGAGGAGCCGCGTGTGGCTCAGGATGGCAGCGATGATGGGGAAGGTGCTGCTTCCTGCACAGACCCCAAACCCTCACCCAGACTCATCCTGCTTACCTGTGTCGTAGCTGTCCATGCCCGAGGGCACACCATCTCCTCCAGGCCCAGGAATCCCCCCATAGAGGCTCTCCATAGTCTTTGGGAATTGGGGAAGAAAAGGGAGTGGTCAGCCAAGAGGATGGGGAGCAGCTGGAGGGGCTGGCGGAAGGATGGAAGCCGGAGCTGCTGGAGTCTTTTGGCCACTGCTGGAACTCAGCTGTGCCCGGGAGCTGACAGGACTGTCACCAGAGCAACAGCCTGCTCTGGGCCCACACCAGAGCTGAGGGGAGCAGCCAGAGCCCTGAGTGATCCTGAGCTCCACGTGGTGGGAGCATCTGGGCATCACTCACCTGGTTCTGGTCGCTGGGTGGGATGGAGAGGATGGTGCTGCTGTCCACCTCCCCCATGAGGAACTCGGACACCCTGTGGGGAGAGGAGCATGGCCAGGCTCAGCACAGGGACAGTGACACGGGCTGCCCCTGGGGGATAGCTGCCCAAACTCCCTTACGTGCTGCTGAAGGACACAGCGATGGTCTCGATGGCCTTCTCGAACTCCCGCTTGTCCGCCTCATTGTTGGATTCGTAGTGGAAACCTGGAGATGAGGAAATGTGGGAGCCCTGTTGGCACAAGCACCTGTCCCTGTCTCAGCAGGAAAAACCTGCCAGCTCATGCTGGTATCAAGGGGGCTTTGGGGCTGGGGAAGGGGCTGGGGTGAGTCAAGGGAGCAGTGGGAAAGATCATCCCTATAGATGATGGATTTTTCCAGTGCAGCAGTTTCCCCCTCCTCCTTCCCAGGACTGACTTCCCTGACAGCATCCCTTGGCTCGTGTTTCTGTTTATTCCCGTTACTCAGGGCTGCTGGAAAAGTGCTGCTGGACCTGTTCCACTGCCTGCCTTGCCTCATGGCTCCTCCAGCCCCCTCTCCAAGCAGGATGAACTCCTCCAGGAGGGCTCTTGCCCGCAGCCAAAAGAGGAACCATCACCAGCAGCAGGAACCGGGGCCAACAGCCCTTGGCAGGCTCCCACACCACAGGACACCAGTGGCCAGGGCTCCTGGGCAGACTCCAGGTCAGCTCCTTGGGGTGGGGCTGGGTTCTGCTCCAAGCCCACTCCCCCCCATTCCTGTGTGGGACCAGCCCCATGGCAGCCCTCCTGCCACCCATCATGAGCTTCCTGTCCCCTGCAGTTCCTGGTTGGTGTCCAGGAAGCCACGGGTGACTCAGAAGGTTGTGCTGTGCCTCTGGTAGGTGCAGCCGCCCCCTTCCTGTGGGTGACAGCGGTGGGAGGTGGTGCCCAGCTGGGATCTAACCTCCCAGATCCCGCTCCAGGGTCTGATTATTTCCGTGTTTTTCCTGCGGCTGTGCCTGGAAACCCCCGGGCAGGATCTGTCATTTCTGACACTACAGCATCCTTAAAGCTGAACCACAGCAAGAGGCAGACGACACTTTCACCCTCTCTGCCGGTCCATGGGGCAGCCCCACTGCCGGCAGCCCCTCCATGAGTTCCCCAATCCCCCCATCCCACCGTGGGGCAGGAGGGGAGTGGGACAGAGCTCCCAGCCCCACTGTCTCACCCTTGACTTTGGAGATGAGGGTCCCAGCGGCTGTCAGGGTCTCCAGGGTGTTGAGCAACGGGTACTTGTTGATGACCTGGCGCAGGATGCGCAAGGTTTCACCCAGGCACTCGTGGGCTAGCGGCCGCTGGGGCTCCTTGGGGTCTGCAAGAGAGGGGGGCTGAGATGCTGCACCCCTGTCCCACGTCCCTGCCCTATGTCCCTGTCCCGTGTCCCTGCCCCGTGTCTCTGCTCTGCATCCCTGTCCCTGCCCTGTTTACCTCCCAGCCATCCCCTGCCAGCCACATCCCAGGCAGGGACAGGCCATCTCCCAGACCATGCAGCAAATCCCCCTGCCCTCGGGGCTTCCAGGCCTGGCATGGCCACATCCTGCTTGTCCAGCACCTCCCCACACCCATGGCCGTGTGTCTCCTGCCCAGCCTGGTGTTGGCTGAGGGGCAGCCTGACCTTTGAGGCGTTTTTTCCTCCGTAGTAGCTTTTTCCCTTGAAAGCAGTTTGGGAATTTCCTCCACTTCCTTCCCTCCCTCCTGCCGGATGGACGCTCCCAGTTGGGAGGGATGTGCCTGGTCCAGCCAGGCTTGCTGCATCCCACAGGTCCCCCCCCAGACCCTCCCCTCTGTGGGCTCCAGTTGCCAGCCCAGGGGTCTGGTCAGCACCCCCCAGTGTAGGGCGAGGGCTGGGGACTGACAGCCTGGTTAGGAAATGGGGAACCTCCCTCAGGCAAGCGCTGGGATGGGGGATCAGCACCCACTGCCCAGCCAGGCAAAGCCCCCTCCCCATCCCAGCCCCCAGCTCGGGGTCAGGAAGGGGTTTCTGCACAACCAGGACTGACTACATGGTGTCACATGCCCCCAGACCACAGGTTCAAGGCATTCCCTGTGTCCTCTCGGGCAAGGAGAGCTGCTCATGAGCCCGCAGACCACCCAGCCGCATCCTGCTGGCCACCCTAGCGGGCTGGGGGGCCGTGCCCAGCACCCTGCGGGGTTCGGGGGGCCCTGGCAGGCGGCTGGCAGCGCCGCGCTGTAAACAGGAAAACGGGCGGATGAAAATAGCTCGTGGCAGGAAGCCACGTTATCCCGGCTCCGAGCTCCAGCAGCCACCCACCGCTCACCCACCACCTCTGACTGCTGCTGCACGTCCCCTGGGGGTCCTGGTGCCCTCTGACCCAGGCAGAGACTCCCACCCACGGGTGGGGTGTGTCCCGGGGTGCTGTGATGCAGGTGTTTGGCACGGGGTGGGCACTCACCATCGCGCAGCACCACATCCCGCAGCTTCTCCAGCGCATCGGCAAAGCGGGCGACATCCGCCAGCATCTGGGAGATGTCCTCGGGGTCGATGAAGGGACCCTCCCCGCCCTCCATCGGGCTGTAGCAAAGGGGAGTCTTGTGGCCCTTGGGCACGGCGCGGGGGGCTGCGTGCAGGGGGAAGCCGGCGGCGCTGGCATGGCGGCTCAGGCTGGTGGGGCGCTTCAGGGTGCCCACGGCGCTGGGGCTGCTGCTGAGCTTGGCGCTGGCCGGGGGCTGCTCCCCCACGCTGGAGCCCGGCGCCTCCAGGCAATCTTTGCGGGAGAGGTCCTGGGGAGCAAGGATGAGTTTGAGGGCACAGCCAGCATGGTGGGGACCCCAGAGAGGGAAGCACCCCAGGACCCATCATACCACCAGCCTGGGGAGCTGTTGCCTTGGGGGGCTGGTGCCAGGCCCCGCAGCTGTGTTGTGCCTCAGTTTCCCCAGGTAGGCATCACCTTTGGGGACCGTCTTGGGAGACTGGGCAGGGTCTGGGCACTTGCCTGGCTACCCCCACCAGTCCTTGCCAGCCCCTCTGGGTCTGTGTTTGTCATGAGGGGCACACAGTGACCGTGTGGGTGACATTGCTTGTCCACTCCAGCACCCACCGTGATGAGGCTGCCCATCCCAGGGGGCTGGGGACCCCAGCACAGCCAAATGGCGCAGGATCCAGCCCGCACATCGCTTCCTCTTTTCCAGCTGCTCCCTTGCTGGGGGAGGAGGCAGAGACAGGGACACCTCCCAGGCTGCTGTTGGGGGCTTTGAAGGTATTTTACAGATGGAGGAAGCCCCAAATTTCTAGCGGTAAAATCGCACTGAGGGAGGGGCTGGTACCGGCTCTGTCCAGGGCTGTGCATGTCTTGAGGGCCACACATCCAGCAAAGAGTCCTCGGGTGTGGGGAGGGGACCCTGCAGCCCCTCAGCCCCCCCAGCAGCTCCCACCAGTGACTCCTTGGCACCCGGTGTGACACGAACGCGCAGGGTCTGAGCATCCCTAGCCGGGCGCTGCCGGAAGCGTTTTTGGCTCCGGCGGAGCAGAAGCGAAGCGCCGAGAGCACGAGGCTTCCGCGGGCGAGGGCGAACGGGGGAGCCCAGCCCCACAGGGGGCCAGACCACCACCAGGGGCTGCAAGGGAGCACAAAGGCCCCCACCCCAAAATGCCTGGGGGCACCCCAGCCCTGTCTCGGTCCTCCCGGGATGCAGCGGCCCCGGCGACCCCCGTCCCTCCCTCCGGCGCCCCGGGGTGCCCCCGGCCGTACCGTCAGCCTCACGGCGGGCGTGCGGGGCAGCGAGTCCAGGGAGCGCTGGGGCGGGTGGGCTCTGCCCGCCGCCGCCGAGGGGCTGTAGCTTTTCCTGCCCGCAGCCCGGCCGAGCATCCCGCTGGCCGCCACCCATAGGCCCCTCTGCCGGGGAGTCGGGACGGGGATGGGGACGGGTGTCCCCTGCTAAGGAGCCGCGGGTGGGCTCCGGGTCGCTGTCGGCCGCATCGTGCCAGCCTGGTCTCGCCCCAATCACCGGGACTGGGGCGCAGGCGCGGGGCGGGCAGTGCGGGGTGCGCCGGGGAGCCCCGGCCGGTGGCGTTTCCTTCTGGCTCCTCCGGCACGGGGGGGGGGTGGGGGGGGGGGTCCACAAGTCAATAAATAAATACCTGGCAGAGCCGAGGCACCGGGGCTGGCCGAGCCTGCCGTCGCCCCGCTCCCGCCTCAGTCGCCAGAGAGGTTTGGGAGTCTCTCTGCCCTCCCGAAACCCTCGGCTACAGCCCCCCCGTTTCCTCCCTGTCCCTTCCTGCCCTCCCGCCTCCCTCGGCGGCTGCTCCGTCCCCTTCATCTGGGGCAAAATTCCCCCCCATCAGCCCAGTGAGTAGGGTTCTTTCTCGTTTCCCTCCTTTTCGCAGACCTCCTGGACGTATCCAGGTCCCCATTGCCACCCTGTGGCTCTTCCCAGCAGTTCCGTGGGTGCTGTTGTCCCTGCAACCCCCACCGTGCCGGGGGTGCCGGGGGGGGGGGGGGGGGGAAACTCACCGGCAGGGTCTGTGGGACGGGGCTTCCCGCCCGGCTCTTCTTGGAGATGGAGGGGGTTTTTATCAGCTCCCGCTTCTTCCGGGAGAACATCGTTCCCGGGGGGCCGAGCCGCTGCCCTCAGCCCCTCGCTCGGCCCGGCCGCCGTGCCGGCTCCTCACGGCGCCGGTCACATTCGCGGGGCGCAGTGTCAGGAGGGCGCGTGTGACGCCGCCTCGTTTCCTCATCGGCTTCGCAGCCCGACCTGAAACAGGAAAAGCCAAACGCGCACCCAGGAGCGAGGCCGGGGCCAGGGGCACCCTGGCTGCTCTGCTGGGTCACGGGGGGGCAGCGGGACCCCGGCACTCCTGGGGATATTTGAAGGGGTTTCAGTGCTTCAGCTTACAGAGGGGTGGGGCGGCTGAGCCCCACTCTGTGGGACCGGTGCTGGTCCCCGTGGGACCCCCACCCTCTGGGGAGTTCACCCTGTTTGGGAGTGTCCATCCGTCCAGGGATGTGGGGGTGAGTGGGATGGGGGGCTCTGGGCTCCCACCCGTGGGGTGCTCCCGGCTCTGCCCTTCTGTGGGCTCGGTGGCGGTGCCTGCTGGGGTCACTGCCCTGCCCCCTGTCCCCACCAGCCTTTGCACACGCACAGTCCCACCCAGCCACGGGTGCTGCGTGGGGACCCCCGGCCTCTGCTCATGGGGCCGGCTGCCGGCCCCGCGGGCGGTCGGGGGGTGGTGGTGTCCCCTCTGCTTCGTCCCGGAACCTCCCCGCGGGACCGGTCCGGGCTGTCTCGCGTGGACCATCTGCCGGCCCCGTGGAGAGCACGGGTACGGCGGGGGTCGGGGCAAGAGGAGCGGGACAAGGTCGGGGATCGGTGGAGATCCGTGAGGTGCGGGGACGAGGGAACGCTTACGCGTGTCCTGCGTGTGTGCGTGACCGTGGGTGCGGGCAGGCAGGTGCGTGTGAGTGTCTGAGTGCATGATTGAGTGAGTGAGTGAGTGTGCGAGTGCCTGTGCGTGTGCAGGGCAGCGCCCGTGGGTCGGGGGCTGCGTGTGTGTGTTTGTGCACAACGCGTGCCCGTGGGCCAGGGTGCCCACACCTGTGTACGGGGACGCACACGCGTGTGCCCGTCTGTCGGTGTGTGCGTGTGCCCGCGGGCGAGTGCGTGTGTTTGCCCTGTGCCCGTGTGCCCGGGACGGATCCGGATCCAGCCCCGGCCCCGGACTCCCGGTGCCCCCCGGGTCCCAATGTCGGGGTTCCGCTCGATCCGGCCGCTCCTGCCCTTATTTGGACATTTCTCCCCGTCCAATCAACGCGGGGGGGCCGGGCCCGACCCCGCCCCCGCCCCGCCCGACCCCTCTCCGGTACCGGCCCCGCTGCCCTCTCCCCGCTCCGGTACCGGCTCCGTTGCCCGCCATGAGCAGCTCCCAGTTCAACAAGGGCCCGTCCTACGGCCTCTCCGCCGAAGTCAAGAACCGGGTGAGCCGCGGCGGGGGCCGGGCGGTACCGGGACCACCGGAGGGGGGCGAAGCGGGGGCTGGGGGATATCGGGGCCACCGGGCGCTGTGGCTGCCGGTGCTCCTGGACGCCCGGGAGAGCCGGGCATCCCGGTGCTGCTGCGGCGTCCCGGTTGCATCCCGGGTTCTGGAGAGCCGGGGGGGGTTTCCGGTGTGCCCCAGGCATGCAGAGCCGCCCGAGAGTGGAGAAGTTGGGGGATTCCGGGAAGATGGAAATCCGGGGCTTCCCGGGGCGATGCGGAACCGAAGGACCTAGTGTACCGGGGTCTCTGAGGGCTGGGGATGCCGAAACTGAGCTCCCAGTCTCGGGTCGCCCTGAGCCTGCCTAGAGGGTCCCAGGGAGGTGTCTTGGGGGACCGGGGCTGGGTGTCTCCCGTGCAGTGGCCGCTATGGCTCCGCTGCCCCTGGAAAACCGCGGGACACCGTTCCCGTCGCACCCGGGGCTGGGGGCGATGGCCTCGGTCCTCCGCGGCTCCGGACCAGCTCCACGAAGCTTCTCCACTTTCTGCTTCCCCGCAGCTCCACATCGCTCTGCGGGATGCTCCGACCCGGCAGCGTCCCCGCGGCCCCGGTGACTCTCCCGGAGTGCCGCGGGGCCGGAAGGGGGAACAGGAATAGGAGCCTCCGGCTGTTTGTATCCCTAGGAGGCACCCGGGTGCCGCGGGGTTCAAGCAGCTGCCAGCACCCTCCTGCGCCCTCGACAGCGCACGGGGGTCCTGCCGGGCCGGGGGGCACAGAAGGACACAGCAGCCTGGGTGGTCGGTGGCTGTGCCCGGCCCCAGGCAGGTGGCCGGTGGTCCCGTTTGTGTGTGTTCTGCCCGGGGACACCTGGACGGGGCCAGGGCAGGCAGGAGAAAAGTGGTGACGGGCACGTGGCTGCCACGGCCGTGGCGGTGGGATGTGGTGGCCGTGGCCGAGAGCTCCTTACCTGGCCTCGCAGGGGATTTGCATTTCGTAACGGAGCAGACGGGCCCTGGCCTGCCCGGGGCTGGGCTGCCCCGGCAGAGCGGGTGACACGCGCCGGGGCCTCGCCACTGCGTGCTCTCGGTGCTTCGTGTTGATTCAGCAAGAGATGAGCCAGTCCGACTGCCCCGGTGTGTCTGATGGAGGTGACATCACCGACTGGGAACCAGTTAGACCAGTGGCGCGCTCCCAGTCTGTGCAAGCTCTTACAGACTGGGCTGTGGTGGGATCCCTCTGGGGCTGGTCCACTATGCACCCCCCATGCCCTGGGAAACCCTCAGGCTGGCCGTGGGGAGGGAAGAGGCTTCAGCTGCTCACGCTCCAGAAAATCAGCTGGTGGGACTGTAAAATCCCCCAGCCAGGACACACGTGGCATCATGAGCGTGATCTGGTGTCCTGCATTGGTCAAGCTCCCCACTGGGGCCGGAGCATTTCCCTACTACATAGCTGGGCTGGACTGTGCCCATCCCACTGTGTGGCTGGAATCCCTGAGGACTCATGGTCCCAGCACATAATGGGGCCAGGAAGGGACAGGATGGGCGAGAGGTTGGTGGCTGCTCTGCGGCCACCCCCAGGTGCCAGCTGAGCATCACAGGGGCTCAGCTGGGGCAGCACTCGGGGTTTCCAGGCCCTTCCCCACCCCAGGCCAGGAGGCCTTTCCCTTCCCTTGTGGGCCGGGGCCGAGACGACGCTGCTGGAGATGCTGCCGGCCCTGGCAGCTGGTCTCCATTTGGGAGGAGGCGTCCACATTCCTGGCATAGCCGCGGTGACCGAGGAATCTGTGGCGGAGGTTGGGCCTCGCCGGAAGGGAAAGGGAGAGCATCTCGTGGCCACGACCCCCAGGGCTCGGAGCTGGGCTCCCACGGGCTCCAGGGGAGAGGGAGGGACAGATCCGGGGGGGCACTTCCCCCTAATCCCATGGGCAGTTCCTTCTCATACTTTTGGAATGGTTCAGAGGCTGCTGCGTCTGTTGGCAGCATCATCCTCGTGCTCCTGTCCCCGTTCCCATCCCAGGGAGGGGGGAACTGTCCCCATGAGGGGTTTGGGGTGCATGTTGCACCCTGCCTGAGCTGTCCCCCCACTGCCCCCCCCAGCTTGCCCAGAAATATGACCCACAGAAGGAGGCTGAGCTGCGGACGTGGATTGAGAGCGTCACAGGAAAACAGATTGGACCTGACTTCCAGAAGGGGCTGAAGGACGGGGTGATCCTCTGCGAGTGAGTCCTGGGATGATGCTGAGCACGGCCCCCACTCCAGCTGGGTGGGGATGGGGGATGCCAACCCTCCAGGGGACCCTCACCACCTTGTGGGAAAGGTGGGCTGGATCTGAACCAGAGGGACCTGTTGGAGTCACCCCCAAAGCTTCTGTGTCTGGGGAGAGCCCTGAGGACAAAGAGGGACCTGGAGGGGGGGAATTTGCCTCACATGGGGGAGGCCTGGGCTGGACCGTCCCAAAAGGGGCCCATGCCCTGTGGCCCCTTGGGATCTCTTCCTGCCCCATGTCACCCCTGCCTCCCTCCAGGCTCATGAACAAGCTGCAGCCCAACTCGGTGAGGAAGATCAACCGCTCAGCTCAGAACTGGCACCAGGTAGGTGCAGCCCTGCTGCCACCTACCCGCTGTCCCTCTGCCGGCACCCTCCGGGGCTCACCCCTCTACCTCTCCGCAGCTTGAGAACCTCTCCAACTTCATCAAGGCCATGGCCAGCTATGGCATGAACCCCGTGGACCTCTTTGAGGCCAACGACCTTTTTGAGAGCGGGAACCTGACGCAGGTGCAGGTGTCACTGCTGGCACTGGCAGGAATGGTGAGCACGGGGGGATGAGCAGCTTGGGAGCGGCTGCAACCATGTGGGGACCTCCAGCTCGGTCTGGTGCCTGTGGGACCCCACGGTTCCCCCTGCCCAGGGAGAGGGTGGGGGGTCTGGGACCCCTGTCCTTCCTCACGACCACTCCCGGCAGGCCAAGACAAAGGGGCTGCAGAGCGGGGTGGACATCGGTGTGAAGTACTCGGAGAAGCAGCAGAGGAATTTCGACGAGGCCAAGATGAAGGCTGGGCAGTGCGTGATCGGGCTGCAGGTGGGCTGCCCCACAGGGTTCCAGGGTGGGGGGGCTGGACAAGGGGTGCCCAATTCTATCAAATTCTCAGTACTGTCACAGCTCCAAGCACAGCTGGAGGTACCTGAGGCTTGAGATGCCTCAAGTGTCCTTGGGATCTGGGACCGTCTTGGCTCTGTGTCCAGCACTTGATGGCTGTGAGCCTAGGATGGGTCAGGGAGCACTAGGGGACAGGGACGAGGGGAGAAGGGGCACATGTGGGGCAGCACACACTCCTCACCAGACCCTTTTGTCAGATGGGCACAAACAAGTGTGCCAGCCAGTCCGGCATGACGGCCTATGGCACCCGGAGGCACCTCTACGACCCCAAAAATCAGATCCTGCCACCCATGGACCACTCCACCATCAGCCTCCAGATGGGCACCAACAAGTGTGCCAGCCAGGTGAGCCCCCACACCGGGCTGGGGAGGGATGGGGGGGACCACAGCTGAGCCCTGCTTCATCCTGTCCTTCCTTCCAGGTGGGCATGACAGCTCCCGGCACCAGGAGACACATCTATGATGCCAAGATGGGGACAGAGAAGTGTGACAATTCCTCCATGTCACTGCAGATGGGCTCCAACCAGGGCGCCAACCAGAGCGGGCAGGTCTTTGGCCTCGGCCGCCAGATCTACGACCCCAAGTACTGCCCACAGGGCAGCCAGGGCGAGGTGGCCAACGCCGCCGGTGACCAGAGCGGGGACCCTCCCGGGTACCACTACTACCATGAGGAGGAGGAGAGCTACTGAGCAGGATGGCTCAACCCTGTCTGCACCATCTCATGTACAGCCCCACTGCCAGCCACATTCCAGCCTCCACTTTCATCATTCCCTCTTTTTAAACTCTTTTTTAACTTTGGAAATGAATCTATTTTTCTGAGCAAGGAAATAAAGACCCTGTTTCTAGAGAGGAGCCCAGCCGGTTCCCCCAGGAGCCCCAAGACCCTGGGGCAGCAGGAAGGTGGCAGATGCTCCAGCACCTGGGAGTGGACAGTGTCACCTCTCACACACCCAGCGTCCACCACGCACCCCTGTGATGCCCCCAGATCCCTCAGCAAGGAGCAGGAGTGGCCGCCCATGGTGCCCCTGGTGCTGCTGCTCATCCCTGTGCTGGCAGGACCCTCCTCATCCCTGTGGAGGAGAGGGACTGGGGTCAGTGGGACGTGGGGGAAGCACATCTGGGAGAGACTGCACGGTCTCAGGATTGTGTGTGTTTGTGAGTGAATGTTTGTGCACAGGTTTGCACTCTGGTAGGATCTCTAGATGCTGGAAATGCCCTTTTTGCAGAACTCATAGGGACCAAGGTTTTGAGGCCACGGTGATGGCCGCAGGGCTGGGCTGGGAGCTGTCACACCTGTCACAGCCGGCACACCTGGCACACCCAGCACCGAAGCAATCTGATCGCCCAGGCTGGAGCCAGGGCTGACTCTGACGGCCGCATCCTGCACCAGGGCGGTGTCCAAGTGCAGCCGGTGCCCATCGGCGTCTCCCCTCCCGTGCGGTTTTTAATGCAGATGCTCTCAGACTGAAACCTTTTATTTAAAAAAACCCAACCTTTCAACATAAACAGGAGCTGGTCTCTGCTGCAGGCACCTTGTCAGGGCTCAGGCGGGTCCCTCTGTGCCTGGGGGGCTGCGAGCTGCTGCAGACCTGGGTGAGACCCCTGGATTGCCGGGGTGGTGGGGCGGGATGCTGCGTGTCCCAGGGGGAAGAGCGGGAGCCGGGAACGGGCTGCGGGGTTAATGGATGTGCGGTTCATCGATGAGTGATTAACAGTGACAACGGGACAGGACGGAACGGGCCCGTCCGGGAAGGGATCCACTTTTTTGGGCGAAATGCTGCTTTTCGGAGAGCTGTGCTGCCCCATGGGGCTCCCAAGGGTGGGATGGGAAGGGATGGGGTGGGGTGGGGTGGGATGGGATGGGATGGGATGGGATGGGATGGGATGGGATGGGGTGGGCTGGGATGGGGTGGGATGGGGTGGGGTGGGATGGGGCGGGGCGGGGCGGGGCGGGGCGGGGCGGGAGCGGTACTCCTGTTCCTCGTCCCCCCGCCGCACCGGCCCCTTTAAGAGCCGGTTCCCGTGACGTCACGCCCACGGATACTTTGTAGCGCGGGGAGGGCGGGGCCTGCGCGCGCCCGGCGGAGCCGCGGGGTCTCTTAAAGAGGCCGCGCAGCGGCATCAGGTAACGGGGATCCCGGGCCGGGGGCTGCGAGGGCGGAGAGAGGGGGCTGTGTCCCGGCTGCTAGTCTCGGCCGGATTCGGTCGCCCAGCATCCCCCCGAGGCTGTTAGTGCCTCCCCGCCCCCCCCGGGGCTATCCTCGTGTCCCCGTCGTACCCCCGAGCTGTACCCATGTCCCCTCTAGCCTGTCCTCATCGTCCCTTCGAGCTGTCTCCATGGCCCCCCTGGGCTGTCCCTGTCTCCCCCGGGCTGTCCCCACGTCTTCCCGGCCCGTCCGGCTCCCGGTGACTCCGCACCCCGCACAGAGCGGGGCTCCGTGCGGCCGAACCGGGTTGGGGGACGAGAGGTTGGAGGGTGCCGGGGCCGGGAGCTGCCGGTCCGGGGGTTGCCGGGGTCGCGGGATCCACCGAGCTCCCGCTTGCAGCGATGCGGCGTGTTTGTCCTCGTGAGATGAGTGAGCAGATTCCCACGCGAGTCCCCCGGGAAGATCCAGGGATTCTGTGATTGTTTTGTCCCGAAAAGAGCCGCCGCCCCCGCGGGGCTGGGGCTCCCCCGGTCCGGCAGTTCCGCAGCACCCTCCGGTCCCAGCGGATGTGGACATTCAGACACCTCTGTCTCCCCGTGTCACCCCCACCCCGGCAGCTGCTTCTTTCTCTCCATGTCACCCCATCTGACCCCGGTGCATCCCTGGAGGAATCCTGCCCCCGGACCCACTCGTGTCCGGCCCCGCAGGCCGATTAGGCGGATTTCCCAGCCGGGATCCTAATCCCGCTGCCCCGTGCCTGCTTATCCCGGCTGCGCCCGGGACCCGGCTTAGCCCCGGGCGAGGGCGGGTGGCGGCGAGCGCGGGGCGGCGGGTGAGTGCGCGGCTCCTCCGGCCCCGGGGAAAAACGAGGGCGAGTGGGGGGTGGTGGTGGTGTCCCAGGCTCGCGGTGACCGGGGAGCCGCCCCGGAGCTCGGTTCTCCCGGGGCGCGGGTGGGTGCACCGAGGCGGAACGCTGCGGGTTGAGTCGTGCCGGCGCCGCCACCGGGCTCGTCACTGAGCTGCCTTGGCAGAGCTTTGCCGCCGGGCCCCGGAGCTGCTGGTCCCGGTGAATTCCCAGAAACTGGCCGAAACGCGGCTGCTACCCGCGGGATCCGGGTGTCGGAGCTCGCTCCTCGAGCCCGCGGCACCGGAGCAATTCCGCTTCTGGGCTGATGAGAGCCCCACCCACATTCTTCTCACGGGGAAACTGAGGCACGGGCAGGTCTCAGACTTCCCCTGGCTGCCCAGCTCGCCGGGGCTTGGAGCTACTCCTGGGGTGCCCGGCTGCTCCCTGTGCCCGGCGTGGGCTTTGAATCGTGCTCCTGGCTCCTGGACAGAGCTCGTGCCCGATTCTGGTGTTTTCGATTTAGGAAAGAATGTGATTTGAGCCTTTAGCTCCGGAAAGGAGCTTTGCTGCAGGAATGCCGTCCGGCTCCTGCCGGCCCCGGAGCTCAGCCCTGTGCCCGGCACTGTGCCCGGGGTGTGATAAGCCCCGAACCAGAAGGAAGTGAGAGCCCAACCGTCGCCCTCGGCTTGGGGCTGCCCCCCCTGCTCTCACCCGCAGCCGGAGCCGAGCGGGCCGCAGGGCCCGCGACCCCCGCGATGGCCGTGGGTACCCAGCTGGGGCTGCTGCTCTGGAAGAACTTCACCTACCGCCGGCGGCAGCGGGTGAGTGGGCGATTGAGGTGGGGCTACCCAGAGCCGCTGGTGCCTGGCACAGGGGCAGGCAGAGCCCTGGACACTGATGGGCACCGAGACCCCCACCAACCTTGCGTCTCCCCCAGATCCAGCTGGCTATCGAGATCCTGTGGCCCCTCTTCCTCTTCCTTATCTTGATCTCAGTGCGGCGATCCCACCCGCCCTTCAAGCAGCACGAGTGTGAGTGTCCCCCGCAGGACCCCCTGAGCCAGCTGAGACCCCTCTGCATGCCCCTGTACGGGAGCCCTTTGGGGTGACACCGGCGGGACAAACAAGGGAGGTGGTCACAGGCTGGGGGCTCGCTGGCATCGCCCTACTCGGGTGTGTGTGGGGTCCCGGGGGTCGTGCACTGCCCTCCTGAACCTGCCTCCCTCTCCCTTAGGCCACTTCCCCAACAAGGCGCTGCCCTCGGCAGGGACCCTGCCCTGGCTGCAGGGCATCATCTGCAACATGAACAACCCCTGCTTCCGGCATCCCACGGCGGGAGAGGCCCCTGGCGTGGTGGGCAACTTCGATGGCTCCATGTGAGCGGCGGGGCCGCGGAGCTGCGGGGCAGAGCGGGGCTGGGCCGGGGTCTCATTGCCCACCCCATGTCCCATGTCACAGCCTCTCCCGCCTCCTGACCGAAGCCCGGCAGGTCCTACTCCACGGCCACGGGCAGCGGCTCCTGCGCAGTTTCGCCCGGCTCCTGCCCGCCCTGCGCCGGCTCCGGGACAGTGGGAATCAGCGGAGGGGTGAGCACCGGGGGCGGGGGGTGCCGGGGGAGCGAGACCCCTTGTCTGACCCCTGCTCCCCCAGCTCTGCCGGTGAGGGAATACTTGAGAGAGAACGAGACCTTCTCCCGGTTCCTGCGGACCAACACATCTCTGCCCCCGGTGCTGGTGGATGAGCTGATGGGGGCTCGGCTCAGCCCCCGCATCGTGAGTGTCGGCGCGGTGCCCACTCCCGGTGCCCACTGCCGGTGACCGCATCATGACCCCCCTCTCCCTCCAGTTCTCCCTGGAGAGCATTCGCCTCCCGCTAAAAGCCCTGGTCTGCAACGCCTCGGTCCTGGGGAGCTTCCTGGTGGAGGGCGACGCCGACTCCACCCAGAGCCTGCAGCAAGGACTGTGCGCACTGCCCAGCTCCCAGCTCCGTGCCATGGAGGGCTCCTTCCTTTCCCAGATGGACTTCCCGCGGCTCCTCGTGGTGAGCCCCCAGCGCGGTCGGGTGCTGGAAGGCACCGAGACAGAGACCCCTGGCCTCCCCGGCAGGGCTGTGACTCCCTTCCCATGTCCCCTTGTAGGAACAGCTGAGCTCAGAGTTGGGCGGAATTGCTGTCACCGTGGAAGCTTTGGGCAGCTTCCTGCGGGATGCAACATCCCTGATGGAGGAGGTACACCCCTCACTCCCCTGCCCCCTACCCACTCACACCGTGTCCCTGAGTGTCCCTGTCCCCCAGTGCCCTGATCCACTCTCGTCTCACTCTCCCCAGGTCTCCTCCATGACCAGCCTGGCCGAGCTGCAGCAGGAGTTAGAGGGGCTGAGGGCTCCCAACACCAGCACCACCAGCACGGGCGCCTTCACAGCCCTGTCACGCATCGCCTGTGGACACCCCGAGGGTGGGGGGCTCAGGATCCCCTCCCTGAACTGGTACGAGGACAATGACGTCAAAGCATTCCTGGACCGTAACAGCTCGGAGAAGAGACCCGTGGCCTCAGGCAGCAGCAGTAAGTGGGGGGCTGTGGGAGGTTTGGCCAGGTGCTGTGTGGGGCAGTGGAGGCTGGTGGTGTGGGGCTGGTGGTGTGGGGCTGGTGGTGAGGCCTCTGCACCCCCAGGTCCCTTCTGCCGGGAGCTGCTCCGCAGCCTGGAGTCCAACCCCCTCTCACAGATCTTCTGGCGGGGGATCAAGCCCCTCTTTGTGGGGAAGATCCTGTACACGCCACCCGGGCCCGGCCCCGACAGTGTGATGGCTGAGGTGAGTGGGGGCTGCAGGGGGCTCTGGGGGGTTTGGGGGTCTCATCCTGGACCTGTCTCACCTCCCTCTCACAGGTGAATCGGACCTTCCGGGAGCTGGCGGTGCTGGGGGAGTTGGGGGGTGCCTGGCAGGAGCTGGGACCCCGAATCTACACCCTCCTCAACAGCAGCCTGGAGATGCAGATGCTCCAGGTGTGTGACCCCAGGCTCCTCCCATCGGGAACAGGGCTGCTGTGGGGTGCAAGGTGGGGTGTGGTGGGGGGCAGCTGGCCAGGAGCAGGGTGGGCTGCAGGTGGAGCAGGGTGGGCTGCATGGCCTCCCATACCCTGGTGCTTTGCAGGACCTGCTGCTGGCCCCAAGCACAGCCCAGATCCTGGACGGGTTCCTCAATGGCACCTCCTGGAAGCTGCCAGAGCTGGCCACGTTCCTGGCGGGGCCAGCAGGGGGGCCGGGCCTCACCTGGCACCAGGTGTACGCTGATGTGGACGCGGTCCTGAGCACACTGTCACAGTTCATGGAGGTGCGTGTCACCCTGCTGTGGGCAGGCTGGCCCCCTGTGCCCCCGTGCCCGCTGACCCCTACCTGCCTTCCCACAGTGTGTCTGCCTGGACAAGATCGAGGCAGTGGCCACAGAGGAGCAGCTGGTAGCCCGGGCCCTGGAGCTGCTGGAGGAGCAGCAGTTTTGGGCAGCAGTGGTCTTCCAGCCCCCCATCAATGCCACAGCCCCCGGACTGCCACCCCATGTCCGCTACAAGATCCGCATGGACATCGATGATGTCACGAGGACCAACAAGATCAAGGACAGGTTGGAGGATGCCCACCCTGTGTGTCTCCACAGCCGGCCAAGCAGCCTGTGCTCGTTGCCAGGGGATCCCTGGTCCCAGCACTGTGCTCTGCCCCCAGGTTTTGGGACCCAGGCCCTGCAGCTGACCCCTTCAGCGACTTGCGCTATGTCTGGGGAGGCTTCATCTACATTCAGGACCTGGTGGAGCAGGCGGTGGTGCGGGTGCAGACTGGGGCTGCCCCACGGACAGGGGTCTACGTCCAGCAGATGCCCTACCCCTGCTATGTGGACGATGTGTAAGTGGGCAGGGGGCAGGTCCGAACTGCTGGGACTGTTGAGTGACCCCCCTCCTGTCATGGGGGACACGTCTGAGCATCCTGCAGCATCGCTGCCCCGGGGAGATGGCACAGGGCTGGTCCTGCCCTTGTGTCCCTGGCCCAACAGTGGCCCGGAGGTGTTGAGCTAGGGGCAGAATGTCTGGTGGTATCTCCCCAGGTTCCTGAGAGTCCTGAACCGCTCGTTACCTCTCTTTATGACGCTGGCCTGGATCTACTCAGTGGCCATGATCATCAAGGGGGTGGTGCATGAGAAGGAGACGCGTCTCAAGGAGACCATGAAGACCATGGGGCTGAGCAGTGGGATCCTCTGGCTCAGCTGGTTCCTCAGCAGCTTCATCCCCTTCCTCCTCAGCTCTGCCCTCCTTGTCCTCATCCTCAAGGCAGGTTGCAGGTCTCGGGGGACAGGGCAGGTGACACAGGGAACATCAGGGCTGGGAGCCAGCATGGGGGGCTCCACAGGCTCCAACCTGCCTCCATCCGCAGCTGGGAAACATCCTGCCCTACAGTGACCCAGCAGTCATCTTCCTCTTCCTCGGCACCTTCTCGGTGGCCACCATCAGCCAGTGCTTCCTCATCAGCACCTTCTTCCCCCGTGCCAACCTGGCCTCGGCATGCGGTGGCATCATCTACTTCTCGCTGTACCTGCCCTACGTGCTGTGCGTCGCCTGGCGCGACTACATCACCTTCCCAATCCGCGTCCTCGTGGTGAGCACCCAGAGCTGCCCCTCTGCAGTGCCCCTGGTGCTCTGCGTGGGGGGTATAGGGATACAGGGGATGGGTGAAGGCCAATGGGTTACAAAGGATCTGCATAGGGTCTCCTGAAGGATTGTGGGTCTGTCTTTTCTCGACATGACCCAAAGTGGTTGCCTTTCCAGGGAGTCCTGCTGGGCGATTGCGAAATCTCTTATCTCAGCAGAGATCCCTCCAGGGCAGGGGCTGGGCATACCTCACAACTCCCCCTTCTGTATTTATTAGAAAGGCATTCCTGGCAGCCTTTCTGCAGCAACGTAGGAGGCAAGAGAACATAAGTAACACAATAATAATTCCAATGAATACCCACAAAGCTCCCTTAATCAAAGATGCAATCCATCCCGTTATTCCCCATCGTCCGAGAAGGTCATTGACCCAGTCTAGGCTCTTATCTACTTTTAGGTCATCGAGGCAGCGGTGAGGACAGCATCAACGTAGATACATTTCATCTTTGGGCAGGGATGGGGCTTCTGAGAGGGAATATAAGTGAGATTTGTTAGCTTTGTGGTGAGAGGGGAAGTTTTGGGGTTTAGGGAGGTTTGACAAGGGTTGAGGGAAGTGGATATTTTGGGGTAAAAGGGGTGATAACATATAAACTAAGGATCAGTTTTTCAGGCTGTGTCTGGCCTACAGCTTGCCTTTGGGCCGCATCCCCCAGGCCAATCTTTGCCCACGCTGCCATTCTCACCATCCCCAGAGCCTGCTGTCCCCTGTGGCCTTCGGCTTCGGCTGTGATTACTTCTCCCTCTACGAGGAGCAGGGGGTGGGCATCCAGTGGCACAACCTGGGTGCCAGCCCCGTGCCAGGAGACCCGTACAGCTTTGCTGCGGCCATGGGGCTGCTGCTGCTGGATGCTATCCTCTATGGCCTGGCGACCTGGTACCTCGAGGGTGTCTTCCCAGGTGTGTGCAGCTCCTCTGATCCCCAGCTGCCCCTCAGCCCCGGCCCCACTCAGCCCCGTTTGCTGCAGGTCAGTACGGGATCCCCAAGCCCTGGAATTTCCCCTTCCTGAAGAGCTACTGGTTTGGAGAGTCATCCTCAGCTGGGCACTCCCTGTACCACATCAGCCCCCACACTGCACCCCAAGGTGAGTCGCTGCCCACCCTGGAGCTGTGTGGCCGAGGGCAGTGACCATGGAGCAGGGCTGGAGCCCTCCAGCCCAGGCCTTGCTCCCCAGAGGAGGGTCCTGCACCCCATGGTGAGTGATCCTGCCCCCAGCAAGGGGTCCTGCTTGGGATGTAACCCCTTGATCGCTTCCAGTGCTGGTGGAGGAGCCGCCTACCGAGCTCCAGCCCGGCGTCTCCATCCGCAACCTGGTGAAGGTCTATGGCAGCAGCGGCCGTGCGGCCGTCAATGGGCTGAGCCTGGACTTCTATGAGGGGCAGATCACATCCTTCCTGGGCCATAACGGTGCTGGAAAGACCACCACCATGTGAGCCACAGAGGGGCTGCATGGCCACGGCTGGGGACAGGAGCTGAGCCTGACCCTTGTCCCCACCTGGTCCCCATGCAGGACAGGGCACCCTGACCCCAAGCCCTGCTGTTCCTGCACTCCATGACCCACTTTCCTCACCACATCCAGGTCCATCTTGACTGGCCTCCTGCCCCCCACTTCGGGCACTGCCTATATCCTGGGCTGGGACATCCGCTCCGATATCGACAGCATCCGCAAATCCATGGGGATGTGTCCCCAGCACAACGTGCTCTTCGACATGTAGGCAGGGGTGGGGAGGTATGGGGAGTGATGCAGGGCTGTCCCCCTCAATCCCTGTGCCCCTCACCCTGCCCTGCTCCCCCTCTCCCCGCAGCCTGACGGTGGAGGAGCACGTCTGGTTCTACGGGCGGCTGAAGGGGCTCTCGGAGCAGCAGGTGCAGGAGGAGATGGAGCAGCTGCTCCAGGACACGGGGTTGGCCCACAAGCGCCGGGAACAGACCAGGAACCTCTCGGGTGCGTGCAGGGGTCAGGCTGGGTGCCTGAGTGGGGGTCGGTGGCTCTGAGCCCCCCCAATGCTGTCCCTCTGCAGGCGGGATGCAGCGGAAGCTCTCGGTGGCCATCGCCTTCGTGGGCGGCTCCCGGGTGGTCATCCTGGACGAGCCCACGGCCGGTGTCGACCCCTTCTCCCGCCGCAGCATCTGGGAGCTGCTGCTCAAGTACCGCAAAGGTCAGGGCTGGGGGTCCCCCCCTTTGCCCTCTGAGCCCCCCAGCCTGGGGCGAGCAGGGAGATGTGCTGGTGGGGAGAACCTGCAATGGGGGGGGATCCGGCAAGGGGATCTGGGGTCAAGTCCATTCCTGGTCCCCAGGCCGCACCATCATCCTGTCCACCCACTACATGGACGAGGCGGAGCTGTTGGGGGACCGCACCGCCATCATCTCGCAGGGCCGGCTCTGCTGCTGTGGGTCCCCCCTCTTCCTCAAGGCCAGGCTGGGCACCGGCTACCACCTCACCCTGGTGAAGCGGGAGCGGAGCGGGACAGGCGGCAACACCAGCACTGTCCCCAGTGTCACCAAAAAGGTGGGTCCCTCTGCCCTGGTGATCATCCCCCAAAGGGCAGCCAGTGCCTCTGTCCTGGGTATTGGGGGGCACTGGGGGCCAGGTCCTGCTGTGAGGTGCCAGGGTCCAGCCACCCTTTCCTGCAGGACGGCAGCGACTCGGAGCACAGCAGTGACACAGGCCTGGGCAGCGAGCGGGGCAGTGACGCCAGCGCCGTGGGTGAGGGTCTTGTCCCCTCGCAGTGTCACCCTCAGCTGCTCCCCATACATCCCCCATCAGCCAGGGGAGCTGGGGGTGCACAGCCCTGCATCCGCCTCCTCACCTCTCTTCACTGGAGGGGCAGAAGGGGATCCCCATCCTCTCCCACCTTCCCCGCGGACCCTCAGGCTGGGATGCTGGGCACATGGAGCTGTAGCCAGCTGCGCTAGCCAGCAGCTCCTGCCCCAGGTTTCCAGCCCTCCCCATCCCCCCAGATGTGGCCCAGCTGTCAGCACTGATCCAGAAGCTGGTACCCGGCTCCCGGCTGGTGGAGGACATTGGGCATGAGGTGCTCTTTGTCCTGCCCTACAGTGGGGCCAGGGATGGGACCTTCGGGAAGCTGTTCCACGAGCTGGACACACGCCTGGGGGAACTGGGGGTCTCCAGCTACGGCATCTCCGACACCACTCTGGAAGAGGTACCCAGAGGGGCTGTGGTCAAGGGGCTCCCAGGGTGCCCTCAGGGGGTTTCTCTCACCGGGCTGTGGGTGTTGGTGTGCGTTTAACACCAGCCCTCCCACACCCCCAGATCTTCCTGAAGGTGGCTGAGGACACAGGGCTGGACACTGACACCACAGGTAAAACCCCTCAGTCCTGGCTGCAGCTGAGCTCTGGGGTACTGGGGGTGCTGGGGAGGTGATAAGCAGCCTGGAGCAGAGGTGTGGGGGTGTCCCCAGCACCCTGTGTGTCCCTGCCAGGGCTGGAGTCCCCTCTGGGTGTACCTGTGGCTGCAGAGATGTGTCACAGCCTGTGGCCTTGGCCCTGTCCTGGCATCTTGTCCTCATTTTGTCAGGGACCGCGAGAGGAGCAGCCCCATGCGAGACAGGGGACGTGGATGTGGCTGACGGAGAGCTGGGTAAGGATGGGGAGGTGGGACCCCCGAGCTGCCACTGAGTGTTCCCCACCTCCAGCCCCTGGGGGCCATGGCACATGTCCACCTGGGCAGGTGTCCATCCAAGCAGGCATCCCTTCAGACACATGTCCCTTCAAGCAGGGGGATACTCAGGGACCCTTGTGCAGCATTTCTACCTCCCAGTTTTGGGGTGTCCCCAGAGCAAAGAGCCAGGATGAGGGTGGGTTTGGGGGAATCCAGCTCTGTGCAGGGGTTGGGATGGGACATGAAATCCCAGCCCCCTTATCCTGGATGGAGAACTGGCATGGGGGCAGCAGGCACGGGAGTCTGGTGGGCTGTGATGGTTTGGGGCACCAGCTCTGCCCTGGGTGGGTGCTGACCCCCGCCCAGCTGTAATCCCTCTCTCCTCTCCTTTACATTGAGCCAAAGGAGCCCGGCGAGGTAGGAGCTGGGAGCTGTTTGGGGGGGCTGGGGGCTCCTGCATGCAGCATCCCGTCCCTGCTGGGGTGGGGGGGGATACCCCTGCCAGCACCCTGTCCCCCCACGCCCCGCCTGGCACGAGCCCCTTGCCAGACCCATCTCTGCCCTGGCAGCGGAGGAGCCCCGGGAGACGGACCTGCTGCGGGGGGCGGCGGGGCAGGCCTGCGGCAGGGTGAGGGGCTGGGCGCTCACCTGCCGCCAGCTCCGCGCTCTCTTCACCAAGAGGATGCTCCACGCCCGGCGCAGCACCCGCGGCTTCTTCGCGCAGGTGGGGCCGCGGGGAGGGGATGGGGCAGGGCACGGGGCAGGGTGGGGCAGAGCCAACCCTGACCCCCCCTCCCACCCCTCGACCTCCTCAGATCGTCCTCCCCGCCGTCTTCGTCTGCATCGCGCTGCTCTTCAGCCTCATCGTGCCGCCCTTCGGGAAGTACCCGCCGCTGCAGCTCCAGCCCTGGATGTACGGGCAGCAGTTCACCTTTTTCAGGTGTGTCCCCAGCCCTCTGCCCGCCGTGTCCCTTGTCCCCCACTGCCAAAAGCTCACTCCTGTGTCTCCCGGCAGCAACGACGCCCCGGGAGACCCCGACACGGCCCGGCTGCTGGACGCGCTCCTGGCCGAGCCTGGCTTCGGCACCAAGTGCATGAAGGAAGAGGGGAAGGCGTGAGTGCCCGCAGGACAGGGCTGGAGGAGGCAGCTGGGGCTTAGCCCTCACCTCAGTGCCCACCTGCCCACGGAGCCACCTGGTGTGATGCCATGGCACTCCCAACCATCCCTGTGGTTGGTCCCGGTGCCTCTGGCTCACACTGGACTGGTAATGGGGGTCTCTCTCTCTCTCTCTCTCCTGGGTGCCCAGGATGGGGCTGTGCCCACCAGCTTCCCACCCCGATGGCTTCTCGGCCCCCTCAGCCCCCCCATCCCTGCTGGAAGCGCTGTGGCGTGGGAACTGGACACAGGCTGAGCCGTCCCCCCCGTGTCAGTGCAGCGGGCCAGGGGCACACAGGATGCTCCCTGAGTGTCCCGAGGGGGCCGGGGGGCTCCCACCACCCCAGGTAACCCCCAGCTCAGCGGGGGTAGCTCCAGGGCTCCGTCACTGCCGGCTGTGGGGGCAGGTGATGCTCCGGGGAGGCCATGGGGCTGGGTGTCCATCCAGCCCATCTGTCCATCCTGCAGGTACAGAGGGGGACAGGGGACATCCTTCAGAACCTGACAGGCAGGAACATCTCCGACTACCTGGTGAAGACCTACCCCCAGATCATCCGGCAGGAGTGAGTGCTGCGACTCGGAACATCAGGGATACTGTGGGGACACCAAGGGAACATCCCAGGGACACCTGGGGGAAGGGGACACTGCTGGGGACATGTGTCTGGGTGGGCAGGTGCTGCCCTAATGTCCCCTCGGGGGGTTTCTCTCTCCTCTGTCTCCCCCCACCTCATTTCTTTCAGGCTGAGGAACAAGAAGTGGGTGAATGAGCAGAGGTGAGCTGGGCAGGGACTGGGCCCTGGCACAGCCAGGGATGGGAAGAGGCAGGAGATCCCTGGTGGGTTTGGGGAGAGCCTGAGGGGTCCCTGGGCAGAGCCATCATCCAGGTGCCTTCAGCCCTCTGCTGTGTGCCCCTCCTGCTGTCTGGGTGGGTGGAGAGTTGAGTTTGCACAAGGGTGGGGGTGGCAAATGGGGGGCAGGTTTTGTAGAATCGTGGAATTGTAGAATCTCGTGGGGTGGAGGGGACCCATGTGGATCCTCAAGCCCAGTTCCTGCCACGCTGGCAGAGGGAGTCTCTCTGGCAGGTTTGGGAACCCCGTTTCTCCCGCAGGTATGGCGGCTTCTCCCTGGGCGCCGGCAGCTCCCAGGCCCTGCCGTCAGCAGCGGAGGTGGATCAGGCGGTGCTGGAGCTCCGGGTGCTGCTCAGCATCACCCCGGTACGGCTGCACTCAGACCCTGGTTCAGCTCTGGCATCCCAGTGCTGGGAGAGCCCTCCTCACCCTGTGTTCCTGAACCCAGGGCAGCCCTTCAGATCGGCTCCTGGCCAACCTCAGCCGCTTCATCGAGGGTTTGGACGCCCGCAGGAATATCAAGGTGTGCCCAGGGCTGGGGGTCCCTCAGGGGTGAGAGCTGGGGGGCAGCAGGGATGTGACAGCTGTGTCCCCTCTGGGGGTGGAGCAGCCCAAGAAGGACTGAGAGTGGCTGGGGCTGGAGGGGAGCAGGACTCCTGGTGGGAATGGGTGCTGCAGGCACAGCCAGGGGCAGTGCCAGGGTATGTGGGGGCTCTGAGCTGCCCAGCCCTCTCCGTGCTGCAGGTCTGGTTCAACAACAAGGGCTGGCATGCCATGGTCTCCTTCCTCAACGTGGCCAGCAATGGGCTGCTGCGAGCCTGGCTGCCCCCCGGCACCGACCCCACGCGCTTCGGCATCACGGCCACCAACCACCCCCTCAACCTCACCAAGGAGCAGCTCTCTGAGGCCGCCCTGTGAGTGCTGGGGATGGGGGTCCCACAGCCCCCTCTGGCCCTTGCTGAGCTCTCCCCTCCTCGGCAGGATGGCCACCTCTGTCGACGTGCTGGTCTCCATCTGCGTGATCTTCGCCATGTCCTTCGTCCCGGCCAGCTTTGTTGTCTTCCTCATTGAGGAGAGGGTCAGCAAGGCCAAGCACCTTCAGTTTGTCAGCGGGATGAAGCCCATCACCTACTGGCTGGGCAACTTTGCCTGGGACATGGTGGGGATGGGGATGGGGACAGGGACCAGTTCCAAGGGGTCTGGTCCCACCCCTGACCCCTTTCCCGGCTTTTCCATCCCCACAGTGCAACTACCTGGTCCCTGCACTGCTGGTCATCCTCATCTTCCTCTGCTTCCAGCAGGAATCCTACGTGTCCTCGGCCAACCTGCCCTCCCTGGTGCTGCTGCTGCTGCTCTACGGGTGATGGGGCAGCAGAGCCCAGCAGGGGCGAGGGGGTTTTGGGGCTGGGGGCAGCCAGGGTGAGGGGGTTGTGGTGCTTGGGAGGTTGCGGGGTGCACCTCGGCCAGCCCCTGCCTCTTCCCCCTGCAGATGGTCCATCACCCCCCTGATGTATCCAGCCTCCTTCCTCTTCAGCATCCCCAGCACCGCCTACGTGGCCCTGACCTGCATCAACCTCTTCATCGGCATCAACGGCAGCGTGGCCACCTTTGTGCTGGAGCTCTTTGTGGACCAGGTGAGCCTTGGGATGCCCCAGACCCCCCATCCCTTCCCTGCAGGGCCAGTGCCAGCTCCCCTACCCCTCTCCTCACTGCCCCGACAGAACCTCAATGACATCAACCGTGTCCTGAAGAAGGTTTTCCTCATCTTCCCCCACTTCTGCTTGGGCCGAGGCCTCATTGACATGGTGAAGAATCAGGCAATGGCTGATGCCTTTGAGAGGTTCGGTGAGTCCGGTGCTGTCAGGGCTGCTCACCCTCCCCAAAGCCCAGCATGGGGCTCCCCCATGCCTACAGCCCTTCTCGCTGCTTGCAGGGGACAAGCACTTCGTGTCCCCCCTCTCCTGGGACCTGGCAGGGAAGAACATGTTCGCCATGGCCATCGAGGGCATCATCTTCTTCCTCTTCACCCTCCTGCTGCAGTACCACCGCTTCTTCCTGCGCCTGGCGTGAGCACTGGCCGGGGGGGTACCCTGGGGGTGCTCAAGAGGGTGGACAGCCCTGGATGTGCCCCTACCACTGTTCCCACAGGCCACGGGCTCTGGAGCTGCCCTCACTGGGGGACGAGGACCAGGATGTGGCCAGGGAGCGGGCGAGGGTGGGCAGCATCCCCCTGCACAGCCACCTCCTGCTGCTGAAGGACCTGACCAAGGTGGGTGCGTGGGGCTGGACCCTGCTGTGACCTCCAGCCCCCCTGCAGTCCCCGGCCATGCCGGCGGTGACAGGAGGGAGCACTCGGTGCCACCTTTCCTCCATGCAGGTGTACCGGCGCAGGAAGGCTCCGGCCGTGGACCGGCTCTGCGTGGCCATCCCCCCCGGGGAGGTGAGGGACAGATGGACAGACAGACAGCACTGTGGGCAGGGCCAGGGCTGCCGGTAACCCTGCTCTGCCCCCACAGTGCTTTGGCCTCCTGGGGGTGAACGGGGCTGGGAAAACATCCACCTTCAAGATGCTGACAGGGGACACAGAGGTGACGCTGGGAGAGGCCTGGTTGAAGGGGCACAGGTGGGTGAATGCAGGGACCCCACGGCTCGGACCCCTCTCCATGTCCCCACAGCACCCATGCCATCATCTCTGTCCCCAGCCCATGCTCCACATGGCCCTTTGCCCTGCAGCCTGCTTCATCCTCGTCCCTGCAGCTGCTTGTCCCTATTCCCACAGTATCCCTGGCACAATTCCCCATCCCACAGTGTGCTCACCTCTCCCTGCCCCATGCTCACCTGTCCCCAACCCACAGCGTGCTCACCGACCTCCAGTCCGTCCACCAGCACATGGGTTACTGTCCCCAGTTTGATGCCATCACGGACCTGCTGACAGGGCGGGAGCACCTGGAGTTCTACAGCCGCCTGCGCGGGGTCCCGGAGGAGGAGACCCCCAGGGTAGGGCCTGCACCCTGGCCCCCCTAGCCCATGGGGAGCCCCCACCCTCACCTCCTCTGTCTCTTGCAGGTGGCTCAGTGGGGCATCACCGCGCTGGGGCTGGGCCCGCACGCAGACCGGCCGGCGGGCAAGTACAGCGGGGGCAACAAGCGCAAGCTCTCCACGGCCATCGCCCTCCTCGGCTGCCCCCCCGTCGTCTTCCTGGTGAGGGGGGCAGTGGGAGGCCCCACGGCAGCACTGGGGTCCTGCCCAGGCTGACCCTGGGCTGGGACCGTTGCAGGATGAGCCCACAACGGGGATGGATCCGCAAGCCCGGAGGTTCCTGTGGGAGCGCATCCTTGGCGTTATCCGGGACGGCCGGTCCGTGGTGCTCACATCCCACAGGTGAGTCCCCACCAAAGGGCCTGCAGCCCCACCAAAGGGAGCACCCCTCTGCCCCCATCACCCCCCTACAGGGGAGCACCCCTATTCTTGTGGGACCCCCCCGGAGGGGAGTGTCCCTATGCCCCGGGGGAGCTCACACGTGCTCCCCCAGCATGGAGGAGTGTGAGGCGCTCTGCACCAGAATGGCCATCATGGTCAACGGCCGGTTCCGCTGCCTGGGCAGCGTGCAGCACCTCAAGAACAGGTACCGGCTCAGGGGGCTCAGGGGTCTCCTGAGGGTGGTGGCCATGGCACCTTGCAGCAGTGTCTCCTCTCCCCGCAGGTTTGGGGACGGGTACACGGTGGTGGTGCGGGCGGGGGGCCCTGGCCCGGCAGCGGTGCAGGCCCTGCTGCAGCAGCACTTTCCCGGCATCGTGCTGCGGGAGCAGCACGGGGGACTGCTGCAGTATCACCTGCCTGCCCGTGTCGCCTCCCTGGCCACCGTCTTCAGCCTTCTGGCCGCACATCGTGGCCCCTGCCACATCGAGGACTACTCTGTGTCCCAGACCACACTGGACCAGGTGACAGGGGAGGCAGGTGTGAGGCTGAGGTGGCCTTGTCCCATGGTGCTGTCTCTCATCATGGCGTCCCCGCAGGTCTTCGTGCACTTTGCCCAGGAGCAGAGCGATGGGGATGTCGGGGAGGTCACAGGCCCAGAGCAGGATGCGGCCCCCAGTCCCGGGAGGAGGCTGACCACGTTCCTGGAGGACGACAGCTACCAGGAGAGCGCTGTCTGAGCGGGGCATGGTGTCCCATGGACCCCTACAGACCCCTCCCCAGCTGTCATCGCAGCGCGACCCGGGGTCACAGGGCTTTGGGGTACTGCGGACCACCGGAGCTGCACAGTGGAGGCCTGGGTACATCCTGCCCACTAACATGGTGTCACCATCCCATGGGACAGTGGGTGCTGGGGAGGGTCAGAGTGCCAGGACAGGGCTGGCCCCGGCTCCCTGCGGTGGGATGATGCCCTGCAGGGTCTGAGCTGGATGGGGGATCTGGGGCTGGCCTTGGGACCCCGCTACTCCCCACCGGAGCCGAGCTTGCTGTAACAGAGCAATTCAATAAAGACTCGCGGTACTGCCGGGGGGCTCGATTGCCCCAATGTGATCCCAAAAAGGGACAGGGCGGGGGGCACAGCGGGACAGGGGCAGCAGAGTGGGCCTGGCACAGGCGAACATCGACCCACAGCGCCGCGCCTGGGGCTCCCTCGACTTCGCGAGGGGGCCTGGAAAACCCCGTGCCGCGTCTCGGGGGCCAAAAGGGTCCTCGCGGGGAGGGGGCTCTGAGACCGTGCCGAGAAAAAAATATGGAACGCTTCACGAATTTGCGTGTCATCCTTGCGCAGGGGCCATGCTAATCTTCTCTGTATCGTTCCAATTTTAGTATATGTGCTGCCGAAGCGAGCACGAATTGCAATCTACTCACAGCCCTATTTAAACCACCTTCAATTGATAATTTTTTCGTCACTGCGAGTATGTTTTCTTAGGCTCCCGCGCCTTTCTTCACATGGTTACTCTCTCAGGCGATGCGTGCTGGTTTTTTATTCTCGATCTTTCTGCTTTGCCGAATTTTTTTGCCTTTTCCAGGCCGAGGTGCCTCCCGGAGGTGCCGGCCGCGCGCGCTGCATGGCGGGAGATCTCTCATTTGCATGGAGGCGGGGCAGGTCCAGAGCTAGTCCTCCACCGTCCCGTCGTGCCCTGGGCGCGCGTGCGCGCGCACGCGCGGAGCCGCCGTGGCCGGCGGAGGAAGATGGCGGCGGAGTGCTGAGGGACGGGACGGGACCGCGCCGGGACAGCTGAGCCGCCCTCCGCGCCCGGGCTCCGCCGCGCCGCCCCGCCCCGCCGAGGGACCCCCATGGCCACGGGAACAGCCCGGCAGCCGCGTCCCTGCTGTGTCTGCTCCGACCGCCCAGCTCCCGGGCCCCGCTGAGCGCTCAGGCCTGACCCGCTGGGCCTGACCCGCCGCCGCCCCGAAGCGTCTGCGCCGGGCAGGGGCCGGGGAGGGGGACGGAGTCAGCGCCGGCCCCGCGCCCGCGGCCCCTCCGCAGAACCCGCCCGGTCCCAGCCCGCCCTGCGGAGGAGCAGCAGCCTTTTCGGGCCCAGCCCTCACCAGCCCCGCCGTCAGGATGTCCGAGAACCAGCCGAACGCCAACAACCACCACCCGGCCAACAACGCCGGGGCCGCCGGCGGCAACAACCGGGGTGTCCGCAACCCCAACCTCAACCAGAACCCCCTGATCAACGTGCGCGACCGCCTCTTCCACGCGCTGTTCTTCAAGATGGCAGTGACCTACGCGCGCCTCTTCCCTCCCTCCTTCCGCCGCGTCTTCGAGTTCTTCGTTCTCCTCAAGGTGAGGGGCAGCTCCTCCTGCCAGCCCGCGGCCGGGCTGAGGGCAGGAATTTCCTTAGAAACACAAAAAGTCGTGCCTTCGCCAAAGGTAGCAGGCTGTGTTTGGACCACACACTCCGAGCTGTCCCCGGGGCTCCCGTGGGCCCCTCCTGTGAGGGAGACATTAGTCTCCATGGTGGTCCTGGTGTTCCTTGCACTCTGGAACTCTCCCAGATCTGTAAATCAAAAGGAAATTGCTGAGCCAGCTTGCTGGGCAGCCAGGCTGGCTCGAGGCAGGAGAGGTTTCAATTTCTGTTTCCGAGCAATCGCACTTTTTGGGTACATTTCCCACATGACATACTGGATTGTTGGAGTTCTGCTGGAGTCTTGTCTTTTCTGGAAGCAGTTAGGGCCCAGCCCTGTTCTAACCCTGTTTCTTTCAGCAGTGCCAGGGATGTGTCACTGTGCTCTGAGGTGACCCCACCTGTCTGCTGGGTGATGGGGACCTCCCAGAGGGGCCTGTCAGTGTCCAGGGGTGACTGCCTGTAGGTAAAATCCTGCTCCATGACTTCCAGGATGGGAAATTAGAGTAAGGAGAAGGGGAGAGCAGCTTGCCAGGTGACAGCAGCACACTCCTCTGGGTTGCTACAATTCAGCAAGAAAACATTCAGCACAGCTTGTCTCATACTGCACGGAAACATTTGGGTTTTTTGCATCCCTGGTCCCTCTCCCAGTTGTACAGCTGGATCCCAGCAGGCAGGCTAGGATAGGGATGGTGCTAAAGGTGAAGTGGTCAGGCAGAATGGCTGGGAGCAGTTTGTCTTCCTTCTGCCTCTGATCACAGCTCTCCCATAGAAGGACAAACTTCCTCAGGGCTCTGTGGAGAGCAGCATGCAGGGTCAGAGGTCAGCAGCCTGCTCCCAGCTCTCCAGCTGCTAGCAGGAGGGAAGTGGGAGCCCACGTTCCCATCTGGAGCTATGGGATTGCCTCTGGTTCTGCTGTGGCTCCTGCAACCAGGGAGGTGGCCCTGCTCTACCTCCCCTCATGTCTCCCTGTGCAGCTCCTCTGCAGAGTGATGTTTACCAGGCTGTTTGTTCATCACAAATAGGTCAGGACAGCAGGGCTGATGAGGACAGAGCAGCGCAGGGCGGCTGGGAAGGGAGGTGTGAGCTCAGCAGTGCCGCTCGCTGTGCCAGCCATGCTCGGAGCTCTGAAATTTGGACATCTCTACACTCCAGGGAACAAGTTTTTTTAGTCCACTCTGCTTTGCTGTGGTTTATGGCCGTTCCTGGGCTTGAGGCAAGGCAAGGAGCTGTGGTGCGCTGTGCACTCAGCCTCAAAGGCCAGCTCAACCATCCCGAGGCAGGATCTGTTCTTTGGGACAACGGATCTGACACGGGTTTGGGTCTTCCTGCCCAGGAGTAGGTTGGCTTTGCTTAAGGTTTGCTTTATTCTGCCTTTACAAAGCTGGGCAAGCTTCTCTACGTTTCAGCAGGAAACTTTGTGCTGAGGAGGGAAGGGTTGGAAGGCACGGACGTGTTTCCATTTCCTTCAGTGTGCCTTGTGGCCTCATCCCACACCAGTGCTGTGTGTGGTCGGTTTTGGGGACGCTGGTGGTTGCAGGACCTATGCTTTCAGAAGGCTGTCACTGTCAGCTCTGGGCTCGTGAAAGGAGCAGTTGGTTCCTGCTGCCTTTGGCGCGTTCCCTGCCGGAACTGCCGAGGTCTGGCTGCTGCATTGTTGATGCAGGGAAGCACTGAAGCTCTTGTCTCCTTGCCAGTCTACTTGTCCAAATTCTCCTGGTGTTTCCCAGGCAGAGAAGAGCTGGTGATAACTAGGGGGTCTGACAGTCTCTGCCTTGTTTCCTGCCCTTTAGGCTCTCTTCGTGCTCTTCATCCTGGCCTACATCCACATCGCCTTCTCCCGCTCGCCCATCAACTGCCTGGAGCACGTGCGGGATAAGTGGCCCCGCGACGGCATCTTGCGGGTGGAAATCCAGCGCAACTCCAGCCGGGCCCCCATCTTCCTGCAGTTCTGTGGGGTCGAGAAGTTCCCAGGAATGGTGGTGGAGTCCACAACTGAGGAAGAGGAGGAGGAAGAGGAAGAAATGACTGTGGATATGTTTGAAAACAGCTCCATCAAGGTAAGGACGCGCTCCCTGTGTACGGTGGAGAGGGAAGCCTGGGCGTTGGGTTGGAGAGAAGTGCAGGTTGGAAGTGAAGTCCCTGTGTGATCCCTCGGTCTCCTGGAAACACAGCATGTTCCTTGGCTGCTCCTGGGTCCCCACGTTGGCCTCTGATGGTTTGACACAGAAAGGAAAGCTGGAGAAGGTGTCCTTTTATGCATGGGGAGGCCTTTATGTGGATAGAGAGAGCATGGCAGGTGAGAGGTGAAGAGGCTGCTGATGTGGCTTTCCCTACTCTGGTTTTCCAACAGTTTGAGCTGGATATTGAGCCCAAGGTGTTCCTCAAGCCATCCCGAGTGAGCAGCACTGAGCTGCCACACAACGACAGCCAGGAGTTCTCGTTTAGTGACGCAGCCACTAAAGGTATGCAGCCTCTGCGGGAGACTGTGTCCGAGTTTGAGATGCTAGCCCGAGCAGGTAATCACACCTTCACTGCTACCTGTGCTCCTCCTTCCTCCCCTCATCATCCTCCCCACACGTCCCTTTCCTGGCTCCTTGGGGCACCTGCACAGTAACCTTAAATGTCTTCCTGATGTGTTTACCTGTGGTTAATTGTGTCAGTACTAACAGCAGACCCTCAGTGAGCTCTGCTCTGAAGCTGGGGGGATGCTGGGGGTTGGGGGAAGGCTGGGTTAGAAAATTTGCCAGGCCAAGAGGCTTCAGATCGACCACGGGTGAACGAAGGCTCTTGGCCTGGCAGGTTCCTGCGATGATCGGTGTTGGGGTATCTCAGCCTGAACCCCCTGTTCTGAGCCATTCACTGTCCCCTGCAATCCACAGGGATCCCCTGACAGCGACATTTCTTCAAGCATGAACAGGGTTTGGGCTGTGTTCTGGGTGCTGAGCCAACACCAGCACTTGGAGCCGCCAATTTGCTACAGTTAATTAATCCCGAAAGCCACCAAGCGGGTTTTGGTGGATTGCGATACAGTGCTGCTGTTCCACTCAGATGTTCCCTGGCCTTATCCCACCCTTTTCCTGCCTGACCTAAGCTGCTCAGGCCCTGTAAACTCCAGAGGGAGATTTAGTAGCTTTGTATTATTTAAAATGGAATTCCAGTGGGGAAAGGCTTCTGTTTCTAGTGGTTAAGGTGCGAAATCTACTAAAGAATATTTATCTAAAAATAGAACTTGGGACCTGGATTCTTTGTCTTTTTCCACAAAATTTGCAAAAAATTTGCTTCTTTCTCCACACTGTTGTCTCTGTGAAGGCTGGAATTCTTTGCTCTGCAGATACACTGGGGTTGTGGCTATGGAGCAGGATGAGACTGGACAATGTCCTGTTCCTTGGTCTTGCAGTGGATTTGCTTGGTGCTCATCCAGAGCTCATTAATCCTGAATTAAAGGTCATTAAGACCAGAGAGCAGTAAGTGTTTTTGGTGCAGGACCTTTATTGCTGGTGCCCGGGTTCTGAGGAGAGTCACGTTGTGCTGGGCTGGGGCACTGGTGGGAAGTCCCTTGTTTTGCTGAATGCCTGGTTGGAAATGTTCCAGAAAAGGAGAGGGAGAGAACAGGCTGTTTTCCAGATTAGTTACAAAATTCACATCTTTAAGTCAGTCCCAAATACCTATTTTATTGTTTTTTCTAAGTTTTCTGTCTTCTCAGTGCACCGAATTTGATGTTTAGTCAGAATATTTTACCATGAAAAAATATTTTATTTTACAAAGGAAGTAATTGTTTGTTGATATTTAAACCCTTGATTTCCTTTTGAGCTTAAAGCTGTTTGTAATGGAAATAAAAGACAAACACAACAGCCCAGCTTGTGTTTGCTGCCCAGTAAGGGGATCAGGGGATCTCTGTCAGTGCTGGGTCAGGTGTGGCTCTGTTCAGGTCTTGTGTCCCTTTAACTGTCACTGTGGTGCCGGGAGCTGCCTGACAGCTGCCTCCCCCCTCCTGGAGATAGACCCTGGCAGTCTGAAAGAGCAGGGATTAAATTGCTTGGCTCTGGCTTAGTGGGAGGTTTTTTTCCTTTCAGAGATGATGTAGCAAAAAAACCATCTCTTTGGATCCTTTCTTGGAGAAAAAAAAAAAAATGGGGAAACTTCAGGCTCCACCAGTTTTTGGGAAAGCTGTAATTGCTGCTGCCTTCAGTTCTGACATGTAATTGCAGCACTGACCTCAGTCCCCTGGGAAGTGCAGGGTTCTTGCCTCTGGAGCACTTACTTGCTGTCCAGCAGGTGTAAAGTGGATTTTCCTGCTGGTTCCCAAACAACGTGGGAAGCAGAAATTGAACAGAGCAAGAACAAGTGGCTCTGGGCTTGCCAGGCAAAGATGTGGGCAGGTTCTGGGCAGAGCTTGGAACTGCTGCCCTGAAGCTTTCCTAGAAGTCTCACATTAAGGACTAATGTCAAGGGAATGGGCTGCAATTCCAGAGAGTTTGCACTGATTTATGTTTAATTGGCTGAGGGAAGCCTGGAGCCCACGTTCGCAACCAGTTCCCTTTTCAAGAACATGATGGGAGGGAGGGAACCCAGAGGGGCTGTTTCTTCGTGGTGGCTGTTTGCAGATGTGGGTGTTGAGTCTCCCTGTCTCCCCATGTCTCTCTCCCAGTGTGGCCACAGGAAGAGTACATTGTGGAATACTCCCTGGAATACGGCTTCCTGCGCCTGTCCCAGAGCACGCGGCAGCGCCTCAGCATCCCCGTCATGGTGGTGACCCTTGGTGAGTGGGAGGCAGCCCAGGCAGGGCAGGAGGCTCAGGGGTGGGTGCAGGGGTGGGTACCTGCAGTGCAGAGACCTCCACACCATCTCTGGGAACTCTTGCTGAAGTCGATGGCACTCGCTTCCCACGCGGGAGAGCTGCTGTGCGCAGCCTGTCTGCCTTTAGTAGGTCACAGCTTTCCAGGAGGAGCCTTCTGAAATGGTGGAGCCTGGTTCAGTGAGCCCTGATGTCATGCCCAGCACAGTTTTCCCACATGGACCAGGGAAGAGCTCTCTCCCTGGCTGAAGGCACTGAAGCTCTGGGCTCAGTGTGGAGCAGCAGGGTTTGAGCCTGGTGGCCAGAGCAGCTGTGCAGGTGTTGGGGACAGTGCTCAGAGATCTGTCACACCATGTGTGCTGCTGTGCCCCTGTGAGCACCAGCGGGTCATTTCCCTGAACAGTGTTCTCTTCTCCTGGTATTTGCTCCATTAAAACTTGTCCAAGTCAGGAACACAGCCTCAGACCTTCTCATGCCTGTGAATCTCTGTATCAATCAGAGTGGAGCTTGTTACTTCCTCCCACTCAAGCTGAAGCAGAGCTGGATGGGGGTTAAGCAGTTTTCCTGTGCAGTCAGGGTGAGCCCAGGAGATAGGCCGAGCCTGGAGGGTAAATTCCCTTTTTGTCTGTGCCAGCACAGTGTGATGGCCCTGACAATCCTTAAGGCCCGACTGCCATTAGCACTTTAATGTGGCTGGATCTGTCAGGGGGTGACACTTTCCCTCCCAGTCCTGCCCAGTTTGGTTTTACTGCCTCAGATCCGCGTGCAGGTGCAGCTCTGCTGGCACAGGTATCCTTCACCTCGTGCCTTTGTGGCTCCAGGTGTGAACAGTGTGAAAGGGTTTTTGTGTTCTCTCTAGATCCTACCAGGGATCAGTGCTTTGGGGACAGGTTCAGCCGCCTGCTGCTGGACGAGTTCCTGGGCTACGATGACATCCTGATGTCGAGTGTCAAAGCTTTAGCTGAAAACGAGGAAAACAAAGGTAAGGCCTGGAGGAGTTGCAGCAGCGGCTGCTAGGAGCAGTGGGTGTTTGCTCTGTGGATGCCTGACTATCATCTTCTGACTATTGATTAATCTGTAATGCAAGGAGCAGCTCCCTGTGTTATTGTCAAGGACAAAATGAGAGAGGCAGGAGGGGAGAGGTGTCTGGAAATGTGATTTCCTCCTGCCTCACCGCCCTGCATGACAATGAATGCTGCCCTGAGGATTTGCTCCAAATCCTGTTTCTTTAGCAGGCACTGGAGCTTGGTTCTTAGTCTGCACATTAATCACACTGAGCTCGTGTTCGTGCTTTTTCTCCAGGTTTCCTTCGCAATGTGGTGTCCGGGGAGCACTATCGCTTTGTCAGCATGTGGATGGCCAGGACGTCCTACCTGGCAGCCTTTGTCATCATGGTCATCTTTGTAAGTCACCGTGAGCCGGGCAGTGCCCAGTCTGGTGCTGGGCAGCGAGTGGTTGGTGCTACAGCAGAGCTCTCATCTGATTTCAAAGTGTAGTTGGTGGAGGATGAGGCTCTACTCTGGGGCATTTTTTAATTTGGTTGGTTTGGTTTTTTTTTTTTTTAGTTTCTAAAGTCCACCAGTGAAATGAGCAGGAGAGCTGACCTAGAATGCAGTGCTGTTTCCATTGTCAAAAGGGAGCTGCTGTTAATTTTTAAGTGTCCTTAGTACACTCCAGCTGTCAGCACAGGGTGCAGACATTTGTCCTCTGAGACTTTTAAGAACAGCCCAGACTGATTTGCCAGGAGTGATCAAGATAAACCAAGTGATGATGTGTGAGATGAGGTGTTCTCAGATACACACCAGACAAGATCCCAGGCGATAACTACCCCGTGTTTGTTGTCTTGGGTGGCTGTGGGTGACTGTCTCTTTGTGTGTGGCTGTCCCACCCACTGGGGCAGGTCTGTCCACAATCACACTGTGGGCACTGAGGAGGAGCCGAGTGCAGGGAGGTGCTGGGAGCTGCGGGAGGAGCAGGATAGAGGACGGGAGAATCCCTGCTCCCAGCTCTGTGGGTTGGCGTGGCCACAGCGCAAACATTCAGGATTGGTCCCTTTACAAACAAATCCCTTACTGTCTGTTCCCCTGCAGCAGCACAGAGATTAATTGCTGTTTGTGAAGCCCTAATTACTCTTTGGGAAAAGGCTCTGCACAGCTCCAGCTAATGAACGTGGGATGTGCAAGCCCTGGCTCGCCCGGGCCTCTGCCGCAGTGCGATTCCCTGTGACTCCCTGCATCTGTGGGGCTCTAATCTGCCTCCCCTTCTCTCTCCTGTTCCAGACTCTCTCTGTCTCGATGCTGCTGCGCTACTCACACCATCAGATCTTTGTCTTCATTGGTAAGGACTGGCTGAGGGGTTTGGGTTGTGCTGGGCACTGTGCCTGCTCCAGCATGGGGTGTTGTAGAGTCACAGCAGGTTTGGGTTGGAAGGACCTTGAGGATCATTAGTTCCAGTTTAGAAGGGTAGCTTCTAAATTGTACCTGCCTGTAGCTGCACAGGGAATACATCCTCCTGCTCCCAGTCACTGCACTTGCCAGAACTGTTCTCTGTCCTGAGAAGTATTGGCTGGGGACAGAGGATGTGGCTGCACTGAGCGGGCAGTACTGTGGGGTGGAAGGTTCTGTGACCCCCCCCCATTCTCTCTGTGCCACAGCTTGTTTTCCCTCTTGCAGTTGACCTGTTACAGATGCTGGAGATGAACATGACCATTGCGTTCCCTGCTGCTCCACTCCTCACTGTCATCCTGGCTCTGGTCGGTAAGGACTTGCCTCACTGCTTGTGTCTGCAGCACATCCCTCTGGGATCTGTGGGAAGTCTAATTCCCTGTTCCGAGCTGGCCGCGGCAGGTGGTTACTGTGGCTGCTCATCACAAGGCAGAAGGCTCTGGAATTTGATGGCACAGTGAGCTCCATTGTCCTTCTGGGTCCCCTGGAAAAGCAGCAGTTTGTTGGGAAATCCCAGAATCCAAAGCTTTGTCTGTCCCTGGAGCTCTGTTGCAGATTCACACTCTGTGGCCACGTTGCATTTGTACAATTTAAATTTAAAAAGCAGCAAAACCCCCCCTGAAATCTGCACTGCGGGAGGCAGCTGATCCCTGGGACATTGCAGGTGGAATGTTCTTGGCCGTAGCTGCTGCCATAAGCAGACCCCAGTTACCTGCCCTGGGCAGGTGCAGTCACAGCCCTGCTCCGAGGTGACAGAGAACCCCTTCCCATGCCCTGCCATGTGCTGATGTCTCCTCTGTCCCCAGGTATGGAGGCCATAATGTCCGAGTTCTTCAATGACACCACGACCGCGTTCTACATCATCCTCATCGTGTGGCTGGCGGACCAGTACGACGCGATCTGCTGCCACACCAACACCAGCAAGAGGCACTGGCTCAGGTAAGGGCTGGCTGTGGCCACATCCCCTCTGCCTGTCCTCCTCCAGCTGCTCTGAGTCCTTCCCAGCACCCTCAGGCACAGCAGCCTCCACTCCTAAGGCTGTTATCTGTGTGGCTCCTTGGGAGCTGCCCCACACGTCACAGGGTCCAAAGTGCAATTTCTCTGCTTTGGGTTTGGGCCTGGATCTTGGAATCACCTTGATCTTCCCCAGCCCCTTGTTTTTTACTGCTGATAGACAGGCAACTCTAAATGAGTCTGTGTCATCCTGGGCAAAGTGCCCCAGCCAGGCTGGTGTTGGGAGGAGAAGGGAGCTCACATTTTTCCTGATCTTTCCTGCCTTCTTGTCCAGATTCTTCTACTTGTACCACTTTGCCTTCTATGCCTACCACTACCGCTTCAACGGGCAGTACAGCAGCCTGGCACTTGTCACCTCCTGGCTCTTCATCCAGGTGAGTCCCTGCAGGGCTGCTGCACCTTGGGGGCATTTGTCAAACTTCCTCTCAAGCTGAGTTGGAGGAGAGATCCTTATTTCTGCAAGAGATAGAATTAAGTGTGGTTTGGAAATGGGGCAGCAGAATGAGGCTGTGGAAGAGGGGACTATTGAATTGCTGCCTCCAGTCTAGCTGTGGGCCTGACAATAACTTGGTGCCACAGGGGTGTTGGGAAGGATTTCTGTCCTGTCCTTCTGGAATAAATCCCGGGGAGGGTCTGCCTTGCAGAGGAGCTGTTCAGGTCTGTGCAGTGAGGATGCTGGCAGAACCAGCTCCAAGCTGATGTCTCCAATATCCTGGATCAAGCATACTTGTTGGGTGTCTCTGGTTGTTCACCTGCTGCAGGGTGGGGACAGGGAATAGAGGATGGGCCAGAGGAATGCTGTCATCCTTCTTTTCCCAGCCTTTGAAAGGGAAGAGGGGTTGTTCTCTCTTGCCCGTCTTCAGAGGGAAACTATAAAGCAGCTTGCAGTAGTCATAGTGGAAGGGATAGATCTTTCCAAACTTGCTGCTGACCTTCTGGCTGTCAAAGCAGCTGGATTCTCCTGGAGAAGTTTGGTTTTCTTGGGATGTGGTGGCCCAGACCCAGGGTGATGCCTTTCCCTTTCCTCCACCAGCATTCGATGATTTACTTCTTCCACCACTATGAGCTGCCAGCCATCCTGCAGCAGATCCGGATCCAGGAGATGCTGCTGCAGAACCAGCAGGTCGGGCAGGGCACCCAGACCACGCTGCAGGACAACCTCAACAACAACACCACAGCTGCCCCAGTCGAGGCCGGGGGCCGCCGAGCCCTGCTGGCCGCCGGGCCCCCTGGGGAGGGCAGCAGTCCGGCCGCCCTGACCCCCGGCGAGGCCTCCAGCGTCATCGCCGCCGCCGCCTCCGTGGGCAGCGACCTGAACTGGGTGGCCGAGACGGCCGCGATCGTGACAGAGGCCTCGTTTCTGTCTGACCTGAGCACAACCCTCCTGGAGCCCACCATGGTGCACGAAGCCGTGGCCAACGGGACCCCTCAGGAGGTGGCCACGGCCTCCGGGTTGGTTGCCCGCATCAGGGTCAGCAGCGACCACCCGGAGACAGCCGTGGGCTCCATCACCATCGAGGTCACCTCAAAGTCCATGGTGGCCGCAGCAGATGCTCCCCCAGCTGCTGGGGCTGCGCTGCAGGAGGGGGCGGGCCCCAGCCCCTCCCTTCCCAAGCAGACTGAGGCTCTGGAGGGCTCAGACAGCCGAGCAAAACCCAGTGGCAAGAACTGCATGGGCAGCAGCAGCGTGGCAGAGCCCCTGCCAGCCTCGGGGGGGGACAGCGACCAGGACAGAGGTTTTGAGGATCGAGGGGAGAGCAGCCCCTGCCCAGCACCAGCAGAGAGAACACCCAGCTCAGAGCCAAGCTCCAGGAACCTGTCCTGAGCCCCGTTGCTGTTGCTGTTGCCCTGGACTGCCGGGAAGGCATTTGGATTTTGTTTGTTACTATTTCTCACTTCACCATCATCCTTAACCCATGGATCCCTCTGAGCAGAGCCAGAGCAGCTGGGACAGAGCAGGGCTGCGGTGACCTCCCTTCCCTGGGAAAGGCACGGGGGGCTGTGGGAAGGATGGGAGGGTTTGGTCCCTTGGCCCACACAAGTCTGGGGCACCTCTGAGGCCACAGGTGAGCCAGCTGCCTGTTCCCACCCTGCCCCGCTCGTGCCCTGGCTTTTCCTTGTCCCCAGTCCCCAGCTTTGCCCCTGCAGCTGCGTTTGCAGTCCGGGTGCTGATCCCAGGTGAGAGCTGACCTGGGACAGGCCATGCGTGTGGCAGCTTTGTGGTTAGAGTAGGAGTGGATAGAGCAGGCAGAGAGTGTCCAGCCCCCGTGGGAGAGCCACAGAAGCGATTCCTGGTCACCTTTCCTGCTCCTGAGGGGAGGAGGAGCTTTGACCTCCCCCAGGCACAAGGTCTGCCCAGGCCAGGGCACAACCAAAGCAGAAGCTGCAGTTCAGCCCCCTTTTTTCTGTCCTTGAACTTCCCGTGGTGGGTGGGTTGGGAGTGGAAGGTGCTGTGTCCGGGTGGGAGCTGCCCTCCCAGGAGCCATGAGTGGTGCTTGGTGGGTACAGCCGTGCTGCAGTGGGTGTCTGGAGAGGTGTAGGGCAAGAGCAGCAGCTCTGTCCTGCACAGCTCTGCTCTGGATGAGGCAGCTGCTTTCCAGTGCCTTGTCCCTCCCGTGGGACACGTTTGTGTTTAGGATCAGCCCCATCCCAGAGGAGAGAGTGGCTCCTCATGCTTAGAGTGTTGCATGAGCTGGTTTAGCAAAGAACCAAAACACTAAAGCCAAGACATTTCAGCTGGTTTTCCCCCATTTCCCTGGCAGTGGAGGTGAGGCTGGCAGAGCCCGACCCCTCTGCCAAGAGGCTGAGCTGGGGTGGTGCTGCCTGTGGACCCCTGCAGAGGGGCCAGATCCATGCCAGGATGTGCTGGAAGGGGTGTTTGTGCAGGGAGGTGGAGCAGAGTGAGGCGGGATGAAGCTCTGGGAGAACCATGGTGGGACAGGGCAGGGACAGGAGGTGACACATGGGCACTTAGCTCTTGGGGACAGCTGGGTCCCTGCACAGATGTCCCCGAGTTCAGTGTTGTCCCCCTATGGCTGAGCAGTGTCTGGAGTCCATCTCCCTTGGAGGGCTCCGTGCGTTTCAGTGTTTCCTTGTCAACACGGGGGGGCTCAGAGCCCCCTCTTCACCCCTCTGCCTTTCCCACCTGGGTGCCCCATTTTTGGTTTTCCCTTTTGCCTGGGACAGCTGTGGTGCTGCTCCAGGGCAGGGGAGACCCTGCTGTGACCAGCAGGTCAAATCTTGCTGCTGCCAGCGCTCCTGAGAAGGGGACTTGTGGCCAACTGGCTCCCAGCCTCTGGAGTGCCAGGAATGACCGTAGGCTTTTCAGAGGAGTGGGTGGGAGGGGAAGGGGGGACACCAAACCAAATGATTTGATGAATGAAGAGTAGAGTTCATTCTATTTAATTAATGTACAAAATGTGTTTGTATATAATAATAAATATTATCTCTTAACAGCTCCTGCGGCGCTGCCCCAGGTCGTGCCCATGGCTGTGCTGGGCTGACGTGTGGGAGTCCTGGGGGCACGGGGGTGCAGCGAGGTGAATGCTCAGTCCTGGGGGTGCCTCCTCCTGCCGTCCTGGGGTGTCACCATCTGTCCCCTTGCAGTGTGCAGAGGGCCGAGCACCAACCCTGTCCCGGCCATAGCTCAGTGATGCTGGGCAGCCTCCGCGCCAGGGGAGGGGCTGCAGGGCTCCGAGTCCTTCCACAGCCGCCTGTGGTGGGACGTGGGGAGCTATTCCTTGTCCTCAGCGGGGAGCAGAGCCCTGAGCCGCAGCCTGTCCCGCTCCCTGTGCAGCGTCTCCATCTGCACCCTCCGCCCGAGGAAGGCTCCGGTTCTGCTTTGCGGTGGCTCTTTGCGGCTTTGCCGCCCTGGAGCTGCCTCTCCAGAGGGAGGTTCCGGTCTCGGCTTGTCCTCCTGCCCCATCCATGTGGGAGCCTCCTCTGCCTCTTCCTAATCGCTGCCGTCCTGCGGCGGGGCTGAGCTGGGCCTGCGGAGGAGGGAAGGGAAAGGGAAGGGTTATGCTTACCCCAGGCTTAGCCGAGTTTGGGATGCTGCTGAAAGAGGAAAAGCAGACTTTGTCTCACTTCGTCATCTTTATTTACGTGGTGTAAAACCAGAACCGGGGCACGGGGCTCGGCGTTGTCCGGGCACTGCGGGGACCTCTCATCCCAATTCAACCCCCCAAAAAGAACCTTCCGGCCCTTCAAACCCCCACTGCCGGCAGGAGGGACGGGAGGAACAGACAAAGGCTCCAGAGTTGGGGCAGCCCCGGGACATCCCCCCTCCCTTTTTCCTTCCACTCTCTCTGAGCCGGAGGAGCGGGTGACCTGCCCCGCCCCGGCAGAGCAGCCTGTCCTGGGGTGCTTCGAGGGGTCCCTGCCTCTCACCTCACCTCTCCTCCCGGGCTTCCTCGGTGGCCAGCGGAGCGGGCAGTGCCCGGCCGCCCTTGGTGGTGCCCAGCACGGACACCAGCTCGCTCTTCCTCAGCAGCGCCGCGCGCAGCTGCTCCCGCATCTCCTGGATCTTCTCCTCCAGCTCCCGGAGCTCGTTCTCACCGGCCGCCCTGTCCAGGGGCTGCAGCGGCCGCCCGTTCACGGGGTGCCACGGGGACCCCTCAGCCTCGGGGGGTGCTTTGTCCAGCTGGAAGCGCACCCGCCGTGCCTCCTTCCGCAGGGCGCTCCAGGGCTGTGCTGCCGCCGGGGCCGACCTCGGCTGGGGCTCGCACCTGTGTGGGGAGGGTGGAAGGGCTGAACTGGGATCTGGCTGTTGTGGGGTGCCTCTGCAGCCCCCCAGAACTCTGGGTGTCCACAGGGGGGAGGAGGAGGAGGAGAGCGGGGCAGGCTCCCAATCCCAGCTCTACCTCTGCTCCAGCTTCAGCTGCTGGCTCTTCCGCTCCTCCGTGCCCATGTTCAGAGCCCGATGGATTTTCTGTGGGGAACAAGGGAAGAGTGAGCTGGGGGGTGATGGTCTGGGGTTAACAGGCCAGGGATTAATTGGGGGGTGATGGTCTGGGGTTAACAGGCCAGGGATTAATTGGGGGCGTGATGGTCTGGAGGTGACGGTTCAGGGGTTAAAGGGAGCTTGGTGGTCCGGGGCTAGAGGAGGGCAGAGGTGGTGCAATTTAAGAGGGAGCAGCGACATGGGGTCAGGGGTCTTTGAGGTGCTGTGTGAGCCCCTTCCCCCTGGCCCCACCTGGCTCGTGTGCAGCCAGTAGTTGAATTTCTTCTTGCGCCGGATGCGGGGCAGGACGAGGTGGTAGAAGACGTGCTCGCCCAGCGAGGTGAGCAGGGAGCCGCTCAGCCCGATGCACAGCAGCACGAACAGCCCCGAGAAGTGGTAGATGCCCATCTGCAGGGTCTGTGGGCAGCAGGGGGTGTGGGCCGGGCTGCGGGGGGTGTCAGACCCCAGATCCCCCCCCGGCCGAGGAGCCGCCGCACCTCAGTGACGGCGAAGACGCGTTTGCCGCAGGGCACCATCTTGTACCACTTGTCGTGCAGGAGGTCGATGAACCCCGAGGACTTGTAGCGGCTGATGAACTCGGAGACGTTGGAGGTCAGCGGCGAGTTCTGGGGGAGGCCGATGCCGTAGCCTGGCCCCGGTGAAGGGGGGAGAGAGGGACAGTGCTGGGATGGGGGGTGCAGCTCCCAGTGCCCACCACGGAGGGGGCACCTCCCCACCCTGGTTGTGGCAGGGCATGACCCCAGCCCGAGCACACACACACAGTGAAACCCCCTTCCCATCACAGCCCTCCCCAAACCTTCGATGGCGAAGGGTTTGCCCACAGTGAGCAGTTTGCAGTCAGAGTCGATGGAGACCTCGTAGTCCAGCAGTGATTTGTCCATGATGAAGGCGTTGAGCTTGGCAGGCTCTGTCCTGCAGCAGCGGGGGGGGACACTCAGGGAGGGGCTGTTCCCCCCTTGCCCAGTGTCCCCCCGGCCTCACACCCCTCCCAGAGGTGGGGGCCTGTGTGTGTGGAGTGGGGGGTGCACAGGCTCCAGGGCTGGGGCAAAAGCTGCCCTGGGAGGGGTAAAAGGTGGTAGGGACACACTCCCCCATGCTCTCCCTGTCCCTCACTTGAGCATGGTGACGCCGTCGGGAGTGGTGGGAGCATTGTAGCGCCGCATGTACTCGTGCATCTCAGGGAAGCTCTTCTTGATGTACTCCTCAGCGCTGCTCTCCCACACCGTGCCGAAGCGGAAGCCCTGTGAGGGGTGATGGAGCTGGAAGGAGGCACCAGAGCATCAGCACCCCTGGCCCCAGGAATGTGTCCCCACTCCCTGGGCATGTGTCCCCAGCCTTGAGCCCCAGGCAGGGTGTCTGGGCAGCCCCAGAGGTGCAGCAACTCTTGGGGGTGTTTGGGAAAGAGTTTCCCCAAGAGCAGCCTCAGCGTGAAATCAGCCCACCTTCCCCTGCCCTGGAGCTGAAGCTGGGATTAAACACCAGTGGGATACACACACAAAGCTTTCTGGGGGTCTCAAAGACCCCCCCCCCACTCTTAGGAGGGGCCAAGATGCAGGACTGGGACTGGAGAGAAGGAGGAAGGTGCAGAAGAAAGGAACAGGACCCCCCTCACCCCCTTTCCTGGACTTCAGGCCTGTCTCAGCCCATCTGAAGCAGCAGGACACTCGCTCACCTTTGGGTCATGGATGCCCGAGAGCTCCTCAAAGGTCTTGTCCCCCACCATGACGGCCGCCAGGTTGGCCGTGTAGCTGGAGAGCACCAGGAGGCAGAAGATGGCCCAGAGGTTCATGAGGAAGCGGCCAGTGCAGCACTTGGGCGTCTTGCTGGAGACGGTGCGCCCAAAGAGGATGGCGTAGCAGAGGTTGAGGGCTGAGGAGTAGGAGAAGATCTTCATGCGGTTGCGGCCGTGGGGGGTCATTCCATAGGGGCTCTTCCACTCGTACAGGGTGAGGAAGAGTGCGGTCATGTGCAGCGCCACGAAGATGCCCACCCACATGGTCCAGTGCAGGGGCCACATGAAGGCCCCGATGGGCGACGCCGTGTCCTTGGTCCTCACCAGGATGCCCAGGCTGGTGGAGAAGAAGGGGCTGGTGAAGTCGATGACTTTGCTCCGTGCCGAGTTGATGCTGAAGGAGGTGACGGCCATGTGGGCCATGCCACTGAGCAGGTCCCCCACCAGTCCCGTCCAGCGCCCATTCTTCCAGGCCCCGTATTTCCCATCGCCCACGATGTAGAGCTCGAAATCAAAGGCCATGTCCTCAGCCAGCTTCTCCAGCAGGTCGATGCAGTACCCATAGCAGCATTTCTTGTACTCCCGTGGCACTGAGCCGTTGCCAATCTTCTCAAAGAGGGCGTCCAGCACGGCCGAGTCATTTGTGCCAGGGTCCAGGCAGAGCTGCCCAGCCGGGCAGTTCCCTTCCTCATCCACCTCCCTGGTGAAGACGAAAGGATGCTCCACCAGTGTCACCACCCGCAGCCGTGTGTGGGCCCCCTCGGCCGCCTCGCTGGGGCTCTTGTGCTGCCGCTGGCTCTGCCACATGCCCTCCTCCAGCTCCAGCTTGCCGCGGCTCCAGGTGCCCACTGTCACCCAGGTGGGGACCCCCTGCGAGTCCCTGCGCAGACTCCAGACGCGGAACTGCTGCTCCGGCCTCACCAGTGCCGTGTTCTCCACGCGCACCAGCCCCGTCTGGCCGTGGAAAGATGTGTTGGCCAGGAACCTGCCAAGGAAAGGGATTCACAACTCTAGTGTTCTGGGTCAGCTAGGACCAAGGGATGAAGCTGGGAGCTGGGAGCGGGATGTGCCCAACTCAGGCAGGGACATGGTCAAGGAGGAGCAGCGGGATCCAGCCCTGCTGCGCTGCCCCACAGCTCACTGTGCTGCCAGGGCCAAGTGTTATTAATATTTATAGAGTGACCATGCTCGGGCAGCGTTAAGGAGATCTGAAGTGACACATCCCTCCCGTGCAGCACTAACCGTGTCCTGGGGGGCTGAGCCCCGTGGTGGTGGCTGCACACACTGGGGACAGCTCTGCACTGAGCCCAGGGGTCCCGTGGCTCTGCCCTTACCCCATCCCAGGTCTGGGGCAGAACTCCCCCTTGCACCCCCATACCACAGAGCTGGGATGAAGGAAAAGGGGCATTCCCAGCATCCCCTTACCTGGCAAGGAAGAGCCCTGGGGACTCGCCAACTGCCCGGTGCCTCTCATTGCAGTTGCCCGTGGTCTGCAGCAGTGCGGGGTTGGGGCGGCTGCGGGCGGCGTGGGCAATGGCCTGGGACACCAGTCCCACCATGTCCTGCACGAAGAGCTCCAGTGGTGGCCGGCTGACCTCCCCGAAGGCCAGCAGCCCTGGGGGCAGCCCCTCGGTCTGCAGCTCACTAGCGCTGAGCGGGAAGCCCAGCATCCAGTGGAATTCCTGTGGTGGCAGCCCCAACTCCTCGGCCACCTGGAAGACGAGCCGAGCACGGTGCAGGTCACAGCCCAGCACCAGCACCGGGCTGGACAGGGTCCTGACACGCTCCCTGTGCTGCTGCAGGTAGCGGGTAGCCCTGGGCTCATCCAGGTAGCCCAGGTCCAGGACAGTGCGGAGGAAGAGCTGGGAACGTTGGGCCCAGAGGTCGAGGAAGCTGTCGGTGTCCCAGGGGTGGCAGAGCACCAGGCTGGTCTCCTGCCAGTCGTTGGCCTGCAGGACGCTCCCCAGCACATCCACCAGTGTCTCCAGTGAGCTCTGCCGGTCCATGTGGAAGTGGAAGGGGCTCTGCCAACACACAGGGGTCGTGTCTGTGCCCCTTCCAGCAGGAAGAGCCCAGAGGCAGCACCAGACTGGACCCACCTGCCCTGAGGTCATCCCATATTCTCTGCCCATCCCCTGCCCAGTTCCTGTCTGGGATCCACTGCCAGAACACATCCCAGAGCCCTTCTGAAGACAGAATGGAGTGGGGACTGGGGCTGAGGGCTGCAGGGCTCCCAGAGGAACCAGGGAACTTACCTTGGAGTGGGAGCTGGAATTGGGTCTGGGATAGAGGCGGGCAAGGGGCCAGGAGAGAGCTGAGATGGGAGCTGGGATAGAGCCAGGATAGGGCTGGAATGAGGGCCAAGAGGGGGCTGGAATAGAGCTGTGATGGGAGACAGAGAGAGCCAGGATGGGGCCCGGGATGAGGCTGGGGTAGAGGCAGGATGGAGGTGGGAATGAGGATGGGATTGGGCCGGGGTGGGAGAGAAGACAGAGGGAAAACAGAGCCGGGATGGACCCCGCAGGTAGTCAAGATGCAGCAAGGATGCGTGGTTGGGACGGATTCGGAATTGGAGCTGGAATCGGAGCGGAAATCGGGATCGGGATCGGAGGCAGGACTAAACCGGCAGAAGGACCCGCGGAACAGAGCCGGTATGGAGTCGAGACCGGGATCGGCATAGAGCTGGTATGGATCCGGGACGGAGATCAGGACAGGAGCACGGACGGAGCCGGGACGGGAGCAAGGACGGAGCCGGCGAGAGGGGACGGGAGCGGGGACGGGAGCTGCGCCCCCGTGCAGTGCCGGCGCTGCGGGTCTCACCTGCGCTCGGAAAGGCAGCGGCCAGCGGGTGTCCAGGATGCTGACGAAGGGGACCTGGAGGGCGGCAGCGAGGAAGTCGAGCTGGAGCAGTTCCCGGCGGGAGCGGGGCAGAGCCAGGACGGCGGCCACGCCGCGCCCCGCCAGCGCCCCGCACAGCCACCGCGCCAGCGAGCCGGGGTCCCGCGCCGCCGGGCCGCCCCCCACCACCTCCAGGCTGAGGTTGTGGGGCAGCGTCACCTCCCCGGGGCTCCCCCCGGGGCCGGTACCGGCGGCTCGGGCCAGCGCGGCGCGGAGCCGGGCGCGGGCGGGCGCGGGTGGCAGCAGCGCCCCGAGGCGCACGGTGGGACCGGAGCCGGGGCCGAGGCCGGGGCCGGGGGGGGCCGGGACGCGGCAGGGATGCGGGTGTCCCCCCGCCGCCCCCAGCGCCGCCGCCAGCAGCCAGAGCGCCCGCAGCCCCGCCATGCGCCCCGCACCGGCCCCGCCGCTCTGCGCTCCGCCGGCGGCGGCTCCGGCTGCGGGCAGGGACCGGCCGGGTCCCGCCGGAGCCCCCTCCCCCGAGGGTAGCGCCGAGGCCCCGCAGCCCCCGGTGCGCGGTGGGTCACGCCGGACCCGGCCCACGCAGCGCCGGACCCGCCCGCAGCCGCCCCGTCCACGCCCACGCACGACGCGGGTCCCCCCCTCCCTGCACCCCGCAGCAAAGGGGGCCCCCACCCGCGCGGTGCTGCCGTCCGAGGGCTGCGACCGTGGGGTCCCCCGGCACAGAGGCGCCCGCCGATCCCAGGGTGGTCCCGGCCGCCTCTGGACCACTGGGATCTTCCTCCTCTTCCTCCTCCTCATCCGCCTTCTCCAGCCCCCGACGAAAACCCCCTCGGGTCGATCCCTGAGCCGGACTCCGAGCCGTGAACTGCCGCTTCCATCCCGGTAAAGGCCCCCACCCCGATCCCTCTATCCCTCTGCAATCTGAGGCGCAGCTTCAGTATCGGGGGGTCCCGAGGCGGGGCGATTCCAGGGCCGAGCGACTCCTCCTGCTGTGTGGGGAAGGAATGAAGGGCAGCAGCGGCGCAGCCTTCCTCTGCTGTTGGGGAGGGGACGCGGGGTCACCCTCCTCATCCTCACCAGGGAAACTGAGGCTCGACCCAGCCCAAGGGCCCTCGCCACCGGCACACAAACAGCAGCAACTGGGGCCAGAGCCACGCTAAATTAATAAGGAAAAGTGAAGGATGGAGCCAAAATCCATCTGGCAAAAAGTATCGATTCATGTAATATCAATAAATGTAATGAGTCACAGCTGCTGAATTCCCCTGCGAAGCTGGACCCGCCGGGAGGGCAGCGCAAAATCCTGCCAGAGCACGGAGGGTCAGGGGGTGCTGGTCTCCCCCTGAGCAGGACCCTGACCACGGGACCCCTGGCAGCTCCTTCTCACAGGGATAAACACAGGACAGCACCCACGGTCCAGGCAGGAGGGGCAACAGGATCTTGGAATGAAAAAGCCCCCCAAACACCAGGCACAGCACAGGGGGGGCTCACTGGGCTCCCTTCTGCTCTACCCAAGTGCAGCACCCCAACAAGAACTGCACTGGGAAGACTGGGAGAGTGTGGGATGACTGGGAGGGAGTGCTGGGCTTGGGGCTTGGCTGGGGGCTGCATCCCCAGGGGTCTCAGAGGGCTCCCTGCAACAGGGACGTGCTCCCACCTCTTCCCCCACCACAGCCCCTGGCTCTGGGCTCCGGTCCCTGCTGCAGCTGAAGAATGTTGATCCAAAGCGCTGGGAGGAAAAGGAGGAGCAGGAGAGGAAGGGAAAGGAACTGACTCCAGTGATTAAGCTAAAAGCATCTTCTCAGGAACTGGAGGGAGCCGAGGATGCTCAGACGCTCCGGTTTTAAAATGCACTTTAAATCATCTGCACCTGGTGTATTGAACAGGGTGGGGGGACACAGAGGGATGGCCAGGGGACATCTCAAGACCCTGTAGGGACAGGGAGGGACCCCCAGGGCAAAGGCAACTGGGCAGTTTGGGGATAAAGAAGCGCTTTCCCAACTCCTAGTAGGTGGCCCCAGGGATGCAGTCATGGGTGGTCAAGGTCTGTGGCCATGCAGAGGGTGTTAAAGAAACCAACGTGGGCATCTTTCACTATAAAAAACAAATCTTTTATGTAAAAAATAAACCTAAACAAAACCCACAACCCCCGCTGCCATGCTGTGACAATACAAAAGGCCGAGTCCCCAAACACCGTGAAAACAGAGTTGTTGGATCCAAATATATATAAATTGTTGACTGACGAGATTGGAAATAGCACCTTGCTGGCCCCCCCCCGCCCCTCCCCAGTGTGACCCTGCGCCCCAAAACCACCACCTGTGCTCCAAGCCCAGCGACACCCCTGGGCCCTGCCCGCCAGACGGAGCAGGAGCCCCATTCTCAGCCCTGGTAGCCAGGGACCCCCCACCTGTCGCAGCAGCCCCCCGCCCTCACTACGCCCCTGGAGCAGGAGCTGCTCAGCCCCTGCTGTCCCAAGCACGGGGTCTGGTGGCACTGAGCAGCAATCCGCAGAGCAGGGTGGGCGGAAGGGGGTCTCCAAAATCCAGTCTCAAAGCGGTATTGAGAGAAAAACACTTTTCTGTCTGCACTGCAGGGTCAAGTAACGAAAAGAAACAAAAAAGGGGCAGGGGAAGAGACGGGGAATGAGCAGGAGCTGCATCCTGAGCCCTCCCAGGAGCTGGCAACGCTCCTCCTGCAGCGGCCGGCCGAGTGCCCCCCGGCCCCGAGGCGGGGTGAACACGGTCCCTGTGCTGTCCCCTCGCAGTCCCCGCGCCGGTCTCAGTCCCGTGTCACGGAGCGGGTGAAGGCGGCAGCGTGTGCCGGGTCAGGGGGAGGTGAGCCGGATGCTCGCAGCCGGCTGGGCGGTGCCCGAGGGCGGGCAGGTTCTTCCCCAGGAGCCAGACAGGGAGAGGCGGAGGGGTGCGAGGGCGGGGGAGCCTCTTCACTTGGCTGGTTTGGTGATGATGCGAGTGGAGAAGTCAAAGAGGTCCTTGTTGATTTTCCGGAGGTTGCTCACCTCCTCCTCCAGCTCGCTCACCTGGATCGTCAGGTGCTCCTGGTCTCCCACCAGGTTCTGTGACACGAAAACACAACAGACAAGTGTCAGGGCCTCAGCTCTGGCAGGCACAGGCTGCTGCTCCCCCTCAGCAGTAAACCACAAACCCTTCGGTCCCCTCCCTTCTCCTCCTCAAACTGCAGCCCCTCCTGCCCATGTCACCAGCAGATTCCAGGGCTCTTTTCCCGTTCCCAGCTTGCTCGGGGCCTCGTGAGTCAGATCAGCTGACAAGGATCCCCCCCCAAGGGGTCTGTACCCGACTCCCAGCCTGGGAGCAGCTCTCACCTTTTCCCTCGTCGAGTACATCTGTGAGTACATCCTCTCTGCCTTCTCCAGGTAGCTCTGCCCAGGCTCCTGCAGGGATCAGAACGGAGGGGTTGGCAGAGCAGACAGACCCTCTCCCCCCATGCCCCTAGACTGGGTTCCCCATGGCAGGAACCCTGGGTGATCCTGCTGTCCCCTCCGCCAGGCAAACAGCCCCCTGGCCTGCTGCCACCAACCCAACAGGGAGCTTATCCATCAGCTCTGGCAGGACTGTCACTGTCACTCGCCCAGAGACAGATGCTGGCAGAGGGGAGCAGCTCTGGGGCCACTGGCAGAGAGGCTGCGATGGGCAGGACACCGATGGTGTGTGACCCTCCCTGCCTGGGGACAGCCACACTGGGACCGAGGAAGTGGTGGGACAGCAGAGCCAGCCCATGCTGCAGCACAGGGCTGAGAGGACAAATGACTGCAGCAGCCAGGATGGGGAGGAAGCAGGAGGGAGCAGGAACAGGTCTCACCAGCTGGAGGAGAAGCTTTGCTCCAGCACAACCCCTCCTGGCTGTCTGTGCCCCCTCCCCAGCTGCCCACTGGCCCCCAGTACCTGCTGGTGCAGCCCCAGGCGCAGCGTCACCCCCTCGGTGCCCGGCTCGTCGCTGCTCTCGGTGCCATGCAGGTGTCTGCTGAACTTGGGCAGGGGCACGCTGGGCTTCCCATCGGGGTTGACCATGTTGGAGGGGGCCAGCACGATGAAGGCGTTCGTCACTGGACCTGTGATGGGACAGAGGGGATGGGTCAGGCTGGACCCTGGTGGATTTGAGAGGCAGGGGCCCCGGGTAGCCCCGAGAACAGCGAGTACGACCCTGGCACAGGCAGTGGTCACGACTCTCCTCCCTCCCCAGCAGCTCTCTCTGCCCGGGGCTGTGGCTCTCAGGGCCAGTTGGCACTCCCGGGGGAGCAGGGCCCGGCCTCCCCCCACTCTGAGCCGCCATCCATCAGCAGCTCCGTGCTGCCACCATCCATCACAGCTCTCAATGGCAGAGCTGATGAGCGCGTTAATTACCGCAGTTACCCACGGCTGCCGCCCCCTCCCAGCTCCTGCTCCTCCCAGCTCCTGCTCGCTGGGAGCCCCCCACGCCCTGTCAGACACAGCAGCCCCCAGCCCCCCTCCAGCAGGCACAGCAGCTCGGCCACTGCTACCACAGCCCGACCATCCATCTCTCCTGGCCAAAGGGAAAGGTGAAGAGGGTCCAGATGCACCTGAGAGGGGGGTGCCAGTGCTGTGGAGGAGGGTGTGGGGTGAAGGAGGGGTCCTGGGGAGGCCTAAGGCGGCTCAGAGCTGCTGGAGGATTTTGGTCTCTGCAGAGCAGACGGACACAAGCAGCTCTGACATGGATGAGGGCTCTGTCACCACCATCTACCCCTCCAGAGCCTGCTCCGAAATCTGATCCTCCCAGGATCCAAGGTTGGGTCCCACCAGCAGAGCAGAGGCTCTGCTGAGTGCTGGGCCCCAAAGCTGTTCCTGGCCAACTCTGATGGCTTCACTCCCTCCTTAAAGACCAGACATTTGTGCTCCTGAGGCATGTGCCCATCAGTGAGATTCCCACTGCACTGGCAGCTCATGGAGCAGTTTGAGAGGAAGGAACAGCAAAGATGGTCACGAGAAAATCCTGGGAAAGAACCCAGTTTCCCAAACCTGGTCACCACCCAGACATAGCCCCACAGCCTCTCTGGGGCCCCTGTGCAGATGCAAGTCCAGTACCAGATCACCTTGCCCCAAGGCCTGGGGCACCAGGCAGTGGGTGACCCTAGGCCAGCCTGGGCACGGGGACTGGGCTTGGCTGGGGGGACACAAATAACTCAGCTTCCAATACAGAGCTGCCAGCAGCACAGATTGGCCAGAGCATCCCGGGATGGCCTTGCAGGACCGAGCCCTCGGGGATGGTCTGTGCCATGCTGTGTTTGCAGAGACAAGGATGGAGCTTGTGTGACAGGATAGGAATTGAGGCCTGGAGGGATTTGGGGGCAGCACTGGCTCCCAGCCTCATCCCACAGGTCTCCTGCTTACCCCTGGAGTGGTGCCATCCACACAGAGTGACCAGGAGCAGCCCTGCCTCGCCAGCACTGCCACAGCTCATTACCCAGGAGCAGCAGCCTGACTTCTCCAAGTCCACCCGCTCTGCCCCCACCAAGGACAAGCCACCCTTGGTGACACAGCCCCCCATGCCTGGCCTGCCTGCCTGGCCCTCAGCCACACTCCAGCTCCTTGGATTTATTTGCAGTAGTGCTGAGGGGAGGGCAGTGGGTCCTGTGTGCCCGGCATGCAGAGGGACCGCGCTGTCCCGAGGACACCGGGCCAGAGGCTGCTGTCACGTCACCATGTCAGACCCCTGTCACCTCTGCCCTGGGGAGGGAGTGGGACACACTGGAGAGGCAGCAGACAGACCTTGCTGGGGGGCTCACGCTCACTGCTCGGAGAGGTCAAGGGGGAACAGGGATCCATGGAAAGGGGGCTGGGTTGGGGCAGCAGATTCCCCCATGCTGGGAGGCTGCAGGGCCCCGTGGGGACAGCTCAGGGGTGCTGGGCTCCCAGCCCATTCCCGAGCATACGCAGCAGAGCACGGTCATGCAGGTGCCAGGGCTGCTGGGGAAACCAAACCCCTGCCCACAGGCAGCAGAGGCTGCAGAGCTCGGGGTCAGCCCAGTCCTACCCCTCCTGGGAAGAGCCTGGTCTGTCCACTCTCCCCTGCAGCCTCGGGAGGACTCCAAGGCCCGGCTCACAGCCAAAGCCCGGCCCCCCCTGCTCGGATGACTCACAGCTCCATTCTGTCTGTTTTCACCCTCTAGTGCCCGCGGCGCCAGGCTGGATGGGCACTGCAGTGGGTCCCAATTAGAGATGGTCCTTGGCAGCCAGAGGAGAGAGGAAAAGGGTCTGCAGGCAGCCTGGCTTCCAGAGACTGCCCTGAGGCAGCAGCTCAACCCTCACAGAAGAACAGGGTCTGGCTTTCCCCACCATCACCTTTGGGAGGGGTTTGGGCCATGCCCAAGGCAGCCCCACCAGTCACTGTGGCACCAGGGGCCAGAAACCACCACAAATGGGGGAGGAACCCAGTTAACAACAGGAGGGGTAAACCCCTCTGAGGTAGCTGAGGCACCCAACTGCTGCTCCTGCAGTTTACTGGAGCCATCAGACTGAAATCCCAGACGGCTGCTCATCTGGGATTCACTTCAGGCCCCGTGAGCTCACGGGCACTCACTGTTGGGGTCACAGAGCTGTCTCCCCTCCAGACACAGCTGGGGTGTATGTGGGGTGACTGCTCCCTTGGGAAAACAAGGAGGAGGATCCTGCGTGGCCTCAGCGACAGGGTGAAATCCGTGACTCACTCCCGACAGTGCACAGGGGGTTGTTAACACACGGGGCAGGGTCATGGCACCGCTCCAGACAGCCTCGGCTCCCTCAAACGCCTCTGCCCTTCCCAGGGTGTGAGGCAAGGGGCAGAAACACACCTGGAGTGCCCAGGGCAGCACAGGTGAGACAAGCAGTGGCCTCTGGCATCGAGGATCCTGGAGATAAGGACATTCCTACCTTTGTGATTCATCGTCTTCAGGCACTGCTTGCTCTGGATGTCCCAAAGCCGGACGGTTTCGTCGTGAGAGCCCGAGAGCAGGAGACTGCCGTCTGTGGAGACTGACAGACACGTCACCTGGTTCCTGGAATGGGGAAGAGGATGTTTAAACTCAGGATGACCCCAGGACTGCCAGAAGCTGGTGAGGTGGGCAGATGGGGGCAGATGGTGGCTGGCAGGTACGTCTGGTTCCTCACCTGTGCCCTTTGAAGACCTTCCCGTTCTCCCGCTCTGTCTGGAAGGTCCGGTCTCTCTGGACCGGCTGCAGAAATGAAGGAAGGAAGAAAGAAAGGAAGGAGAGGGGTTAAAATTCAGGAAGGCTGAATCCAGCAGGTTCATCACCATGTCTGGAGGGGGCAAAGGAGACACAGGGGAACCAGGCCCTCCCATGCCCTGGCAGGTCACACCAGTCCCAGTGGGGAGGTGACCGTGGTTCAGGGTGACAGGGCACACCTGCAGCCCCACACACTCACCCAGGTGCAGAGGTCGACCTGGAAGATGGACCCATCCATGCCCCCGCAGAACATGTGGTACTCAGAGAGGTCCAGAGTCACAGCCATGATCCCCACGTCGAAGAGCACCGAAAGCAGGAGCTCCCCAGAGGAGATTTCCCAGAGCTGGAGTGAAAGGGGACAGGAGAATCAGGGGTGAGAATGTTAATGGCTGCACTGGAGGAACACTGACACCCTGGCATCCCACCCCAGCGTCCCTTCCTGGCTGTGGCTGGGAAACTGAGTCCAAAAGGAGAACCAAGGATCAGCCTCTCTGTGACCAGGAGAGAAGCTTCCCAGGCAGCTTCAAAACAGCTCTGAACCCTCTCTGTGGCCATCCTGCCCCCAGGACATCCCCTGCCCCACAGGCTCCAGTCTGCTCCGCTCCCTGTGGACATCAGCAATGGAAAACAGAGGAGCTGACCCCAAAATTCCCAGGACAACAGGGACTGCAGCAGTCCAGCCTGGGGGCAGGTGCAGAGAAACTGCTGTTGTTGGAGAGGCAGAGCCCAGGTCTGGCAGCTCTGAGTCACTGCAGAGACAGCCAAGAAATTCAGCCACTGCAACCCGGGAAAGCTTCAGGACAGCTTGGGGACAGGGACATCTTCCTGCTACCTGGCAGGAGCCCGGCTTTGATCCCGCAGGGTCTGGCACCTCTGAAATGAGCCTCACCTTGGCTGTCTGGTCGAGGGAGGCGGTGGCAGCCCGTGCCAGGGGCCCTCCGAAGCCGCAGCACAGGTCGGTGATGGGGAGGCTGTGCCGGGACCAGACGTGCCGGGGGTCAGGGATCTGGGAGGGCTCTGCCTGCAACACACTGTGGGGAGAGCAGAGACGGGTGGGTCAGCCAGGACAGAGCCCCACAGGGAGCTGGGCCAGCCTCTGCTCCCACTGGGAATGCCTCTCCTGGCTGTAGGGACCAAATGGGACATGGGAGCTGCTGGCAGCCCCGGCACACAGATACCGAGGCTGAGGGGCTGAGCTCTCTAACCCAGGGGGACAAAGATCCTCGGTAAAAGGCACAATTTGTCTGTGTCACCCAGGGAAAGAAGTCAGAGCCATATGCCCATTCCCAAGAAACCCAGGTGAGTCCCCAAGGAAAGGCTCCCTGCCTGCAAGGAGGGCACACACCCAGCTGTGGGCTCAGCCAGAGCTAACCCTGCCTCCAAAACCCCTGTGCCCCCCAGCCCCCCTTACTTGTAGAGGTTCCACACCAGGGCCAGGCAGTCCTTGGCCCCCGAGAGGAAGTGGCTGCTGTCGTCGGTGAAGCAGAGGCACGTGAGGTCCTGGTAGTGTCGGTTCAGGATGGCAAGGAGGTTCCCATTGGACACCTGGAGCGAAGGGAAGGGCAGAAAGGTGTCAAGGATGTCCTGGGATAATGTGGCACCCTGCCCTTGATGCAGTGAAGGGAGAAGAGTGGGTTCTGTTGCCCACATGAGCCCGTTGGCACCTCAGGAACAGTGACTGACATCACTGAGGTACAGCTGGAACAACAGCAGGCACTCAGGGCCGCAGGGGAACTCGGCACACGGCAGTGGAGGAGGTCCAGGCACACCAACTCTGGAAGCCAGAGATGCCAGAGCTGTTTCTCTGGTCAAGTCATGAGTGTGCAGCAAAGATTTCTTGCTCACTCTTAATATTCATATTACTTTGGCAACTTCTTCCCTCTTCCCACAGGTCCTCAGGAGGTGGAAGTGGGGTTATAAGAGCTGCAGGACACCCCAGGGGTGGCTCATGGTCCTGGGCCAGCAGGGGCTTTAGGGTGGACAAGGAATTCCCCAAACCTGGAGCATTCCTTGTTAAAAGGCACCACTGCAGATGGGGAGGGAACCAAGAAGCAAAGGAGTCTCAAATAAAGTAAGAGTCTACTTCTTCCCATGGTCTGAATTACACCCAAAAATCAAACCCAACCTCAATTCAAGGGGTTTCACAGACCACACAAATCCAGGGCTCTAAGGGCTGGTTCCAGCTCCATGATGGTTTCCATGGAGCCTCTCCAACATGCCAGAGGGACAGTGCCATACCCTGGACACGTCTGTGGGTGATGGGAGCTGGAGCAGGGCCCAGCTTGGAGCATCACAGGCAGCAGCTCCCACTGCAGGCTGAGCCCCCTGCTCCCTCGTCAGGGATTTCATTCCAGTGCTGCCACAAGCACATTGGTACAAGCAAAGCCCGATGAGTTCAGGCAGAGCCACCCACATCATGAGGCTCAAACCTCCCCTGGCACGGGGAGCTCTTCAGGTGAGGCATCCTGGGGTTTAATCCCGGGCTCAGGACAAGCTACTGCTTTTATTTGCTCACTGGTGTGCTGGGAACCCAGCGTAATCCTGAGTAATCCAGCGGTAATTAACCAGCAGGACAATGACCAGAGCACAGCAGGGTCTGCTGGCACCCTGGGCACACACAAATACGCAGCTGAAATGTGAGAGAAGCACTGAAGGAAAACCAGGTCCTGTGCTGCTGCCTGGTGGGGGCAACGCCCGACCCCTGACGCATCGCAGATGCTTGGAAAGAGGAGAAGGAGGCAGAGTGAAGCCTCTCCCTGGATTTCTCCCACTCCTACTTTGATGAGCTGCCTGACGGGCTGCGGGCAGTACAGCCTTTGCCTGCTGTGGCACCCCAGGATCAGGATTTACAGACATCTGAGGGACGGGGACACTCCCTGACTGGCCAGGGTGTGAGTCTGTGTGGCCCCGAGCGTCCCAGCACCTCCGTACCTCCCACAGGTAGATGCTCTCAGCGACCCCCGCCAGGACGTAGAGCCCGTTGGGAGAGGCGGTCAGGCAGGTCACAGGCCCGGGGCAGATGATCTTCTGCTGCAGCTGGTCCTGGGACAGAGAGAGCACAGAAAGGCTCAGAGAGGGGAAGGGGCTGCAGGCAGGGCCCCCCGACATGGGGGCTCAGGGGGATCACTGTGAGGGTCTCTTCAAAGAGAGGGATGGGGGGCACCTGCCCGTGGTGATGGGGGTGGGAATGGAGGGAGGGAGGGCCTGAGGGTCTAACCAGGGACAGGGGGGGGTCTCTGTGGAGAGAGCGGCCATGGGGGTCTCTGAGCACAGAGGGGAGTCTCCATGAAGAAAGGGGCCATGGGGGGTCTTTGTGGCGAAGAGGGGCCATGGGGGGGGCCTGACCATGGATTTGGGGGTCTCTGTGGACGGAGGAGCTCCTCATCACAGGGCCGCGGGATCCGCACGGAGGGTGGCCCCGTCACATCCCCACGGGGCCCGGAGTCCCCCCGCGAGGCCCGGGGGCGTCCCCCGAGCCGAGGCCGCCCGGGCCCGCCCGCCGCGCCGGTACCTTCCTCTGGAGCTCCCAGACGTTGATGTAGCTCTTGCCGAGCTGGGCCCCCAGCAGGTGCTCGCCGCCCAGCAGAGCGAGTCCGCGCGGGCCGCTGTTGCCGCCGCGGTACCCGGGCAGGGCCGAGCCCGAGTGCAGCTCCCAGACCGAGCAGTTGCAGAGCGGCCCCGCCGCGTCCGACACCAGCGCCACCTCCATGGGCGCCGCCATCTTCGCGGTCCGCCAGGGCCACAGAGAGCGCGGCCGCGGCCCAGAGCGCCGCCTCCCCCGTCCGGCGCCGACCAATCAGCAGCGGCGCCGCCGCGGGCGCGCGGGGCGGCAGCTGCGCACGCGGCAGGAAGCTCAGCAGGGCCCGCCCCGGTCGGCGCTGGATGGGTGACCCGGGACACCGCGTGGGCATATGGAGACCCCAGGGACACCCTACAGCCTTATGGGCACCCTGTGGATACCCCATAACCCTGTGCACACCCCACAGCCCTATAGGGACTCCGTGGACACCCCAGAGTTTCGTGTGGACACGCAGAGCTTCGTGGGAACCTCATGAGCACCCCACAACCCTAAGGGTTCCCCTGGCTGCTCCCCAATCCTATGGACACCCCACAGCCCTATAGGGACTTCATGGACACCCCACAGTCCTATGGGCACCCCATAGCTTCGTGGGAACCCCATGAGCACTCCACAACCCTAAGGGGTACCCCTGGATACTCCCCAATCCTACGGACACCCACAGCCCTACAGGGACTCCATGGACAGCTCACAATCCTATGGGCACCCCATAGCTTCGTGGGAACCTCATGAGCACCCCACAGCCCTATAGGGACTCCATGGACAGCCCACAATCCTATGGGCACCCCATAGCTTTGTGGGAACCACATGAACACCCCACAGCTGTGAGGGGGCCCTTGGACACCCCACAGCCCTATGGGGACTCCATGGACACCCCATAATCCCATCATCACCCCATAAACCCATTGACACCCCAGTCCCACAGGTATACCCCAATAAGGAAATCCTATGGACAACCTGTGAGCACCCCTGGGCACCACCCCCCCCCCCCCCCCCAAAGCCAGAAACCCCAAAAAACACAACCTTTTTTTTTTTTTTTTTTTTAATATTTCTTCACTTTACAGGGTTACAATTGTCTTAAATATTCTGACGTTTAAATACAATCTGTATAATAATGTTATTATAAAATGTAAACTTTCAGTGTTTTTTTTTAAGTTTATTTTCTCTTTTTTTTTTTTAATTTTTAATTTTTTTTTTTTTTTTAATAATAATCAAAAAGTCTCAATACCTGAATGTTTTGCAAAACTGAAATCTTTCACCGGGGCCCCGGGTGCGCCCGAGGCCGCCGCGCTCAGAGGTAGAATGTGGTTTATTTTTTTATTCCTTTTTTTTCTTTTTTTTTGTCTTTTGTGGTTTTTTTTCTTTTCTCATTTTCCTTTTTTACCTGAGTTAAGATACGCAACGCTGGGGGGAGGGCGGCGGCTGCAGCTGGGGCCACTCCTTTAGTTTAATTTTCTCTCCAAAACCCTCCCCCGAAAAAAACTGATTTAGGCTCTTTTTTTATTATTTTTAAATCGATATGCAAAAAAGAAAAATAAAGTGGAAAGTCACCCGCTCTCAAAAACAAAAATAAAGGGGGGGGGAGGAGGGGCACGGAAAGGAGGGGAGGGAAAATAATTAAAACAACCCAAAACAACCCAAAATAGTGACTGTACAATGCAAAAAAAATCACTAAGAAAATCTAAGCCCGCCCTGGGCATAAAAATTCCCCCTTGGAATTTCTCCTTACGGGGAGCTGGGTTGGACCCCAACAGCAGCAGGAGCTGGACGGACCCTCCCAGGCCCTCCCCACCCCCTCCCCGAGGGTCCATGAAGCCACCAAGACCCCCCCACCCCACGGAGCCACCAAGGGGATTCCAGCAGGGAAAAAAAAAAAAGGCAGAAAACAACAAAAACCAGCTGGAAAAACCCCAAATCCCCTGAGATCACCACTTCCCCGAGTGAAATTAAAAATAAAAAGGGGGTTGGGGGGGGGGGAGGTCCCACTAGCCTGGACCCCCCCCCCAGGGCACCTGGGGAAGGGGGAAAAACCCTGTGCTCCAGGTGGGAACCTGAGAATGGAGATACCGAGGGGGGTGAGGGGGTTTCGGTATCGGGTTGGATTGTGTCTCACGCAGATGTGGGTGAATTTTTTTTTTTGGGGGGGGGGTGGGGTGGGGGAAGGGGTGGGGAACGGTAAAAAAAAGAAAACGGAGATTGTGAGGCTTCAAATAAATCCTCAGGTCCTTCGGGTTCTCCGCGAGCTCCGGAGCGTCCTGCAGCCCCGAGCATCCCCATCCTCTGGATCCTGCTTATTTTTGGAGGAAATAAGCCCAAAGTGGCTTTAAACAGTAGTTTTATGCAGGGGGAGGAATAAAAATTAGGATTTGGCGGTGGGGGAAGGAGCAGAGCTGGACCCAACCACCGATAAGGAGAGGAGAAAGGAGATTCCAATTTTTTTCCAAGCTCCCATTTTCCCTGATGAAGACTAATATATATCATTTGCATGTTAAAAGTTTGATTCCTTTTTTTTTTTCTTTTTAGAGAATAAAATAGAAGCTATTTACAACAAAACAATCAAAACCAACCTCTTAAAATCCTGCAGAGAGTGGAGTTCCCAAAACAAAGGAGGGAAAAGGATGGAAATGAATAAAATATCTCCCTATTTCCAATTTTTTTTTTTTTTTTAGCATTTTTGGGTTTTTTTTTCCTTTAGAATTCCGGGGGGGTTTCGCTAGAGCTCGCGTCAGCAGGCGTCCGTGCGTCTGTCTGGAGGTAACACGAGTTAAAAAATAATAATAATTATAATAATAATAATAATAAATGTACAGTGCAAAGTGTGATGTGAGTGAGGTAAACGGTCCCGGAGCGGCACAGCCGGACAGCCGGCGGCTCCGGCAAAACCCCCCGGGGCTAAAGCTTTTCTGCCTGGAAAAGGAAAATCCAACAACACGAGAACAAGGGCAGAGCCCAGCGAGACCCTGATGAGACCCCGGAGAAACCCTGGCAAGACCTCGGGCGAGACCCTTGGTGAGACTCCAGTGAGACCCTGGCGAGATCTCAGTGAAACCCTGGTGAGATCCCGGTGAAATCCTGTTGAGACCCAGAGAGACCCTGGCAAGACCTCGGGCAAGACCCTGGTGAGACCCCAGAAGGCCCCGGTGGCCCCGTCCCCCCACGGCCGCCGGTGCTGTGAGGGCTGCGAGGCTCTGGGGCGTTAAGGCGAAGCGCTGTTGGAGGTAGAGCTGGGGGGCACGGCCAGGCCGGCCGGGGCGGGGGCTGCGTTCCCACCGCCGCCACCGCCGCTCCCCACCCCGCTGCCGCCGCTGCTCCGGCTGCTGCCGCCGTTGCCTTTGCTGTAGGCAGAGGAGGAGGAGGAGGAAGAGGAAGAGGAAGGGCCGGGTGTCTGAGCGAACAGCACACCTGGGGAGAGAGCGAGGGGCTGAGCCGCGGGGTGCCGTGGCCATGACATGGAAGGGGGTGAAGGGAGGTGGGAGTGTGACCCGGAGCAGCCTCCACCCAGGGCAGTGGGGCCCGGGGGAGCCCCTCACCTGTGTAGACGATGCCGTTGATCTCCACGGACATGCTGATGCTGTTGGTGCCGTTGCTGCTGGCGGCAGCGGCGTCCGGGCGGTTCTCTGCCGGGGAGAGCCGCGTTATGGAGCCTGCCGGGGCCAGGGGCTCGGCCGGGGCGGGTGGCCGGGGCCGGCACTGACCTGGCGAGCGCGTGCCCTGGCTGTTGATGCGGATGCTCATGGGCAGCTGGGCCGTCATGGCCAGGAGGTTCTGCTGCAGCGCCCGCTGCATCAGCCGCTGCTGCTCGTCCGTCACCAGCGCCAGCTTCTTCTCCGGGGGCTCCCCCGACTCCAGCTTCTCCCGCAGCTGCTCCAGCGCCGCGGCCTGGGCGGCCGCCGCCACCTGCACCGCGGCCGCCTGCGCGGCCACCACCGGGTGCCCGGCCAGCGAGACCGGGAGCCGGCTGGGCATGGAGATGGGGATGGGAGAATCCTCCTCTGCCGGGGGAGCAGGTGTCAGGGATGGGGGCACAGGGGTAGGTTGGTACCACCACCCCAGGGTGTCCCCGGCCCTGGCACAACAGTTTGGTACCCTGCTGTGCCTCCAAAGGTCAGAGATTGGAATCAGGGTCCCCGGGCTGAGCCCTGGAGCCCAAGGAGGGGAGAGGAGCATCACCCCTCCGCCCACTTCCCCCAGCTCTGCCCCTTATTCCCAGTGCCAGGAGAGGGCTCAGCTTGTGGCCAGACCCTGTGGCAGCTGGACCCCGCAGCAGCCAAACCCTGGAGCACCCAGACCCCACAGCATCTTTTACCTTTCTTGATCTTCTGGCCTGGTGCGATGGCCCCGCCGTTGGTGGCAGATGCCAGCCCCAGCGCCGGCACTGGCAGCTTGGGCGAGGAGAGGAGGCTGTGGGTGCCGCCGGGCGAGTAGGCAAAGAGGGAGCCGCCGAAGCCCTGCCGCCGGCCCTCCCGCCGGTTGCTGTCGATGGCTGCCTGCAGCTCATTGGGGTTGCTCAGCCCGCGCTTCTCACACTCGTAGGGGTACAGGTACTTCATGTACCTGCAGCCGGACGGGACACGGGCGGGGATGGTGAGGGTGATGCAGTGGCTGGGCACCCCTTCCCGTGTGCCACCCCATTGCTCCCCCCATCCCCACCACTCCCACACAGAGCCCCCGTCCCCTGCACAGGGCAGAGGGACCCCCGAGGGCTCGCCCCTCTCCCCTCCCCTCCGAGCCCCCGCTCACTGGGTGCGTAGGGTGAAGGCCGCGCTGGTGATGGAGGTGGGCAGGCTCAGCCCCTTGGTGATCTCCCGCCACAGCTTCTTGTTGATGACCTCCACCAGACCCCCCTTCTCGGTCACCAGCGTGTACAGCATGTACAGGTCCAGCACCTGCTTGGCCATGATGGGGATCCGGTTCACGGGGGTCCCTGGGGAGCGGTGGGAGGAGAGAGCGGGTCTGGGGTGCTGCTTTCTTACCCGAAGTGGGGGCGCAGCTGCCGAGACCCCTGTGGGGCAGTAGAGGGGCTGGGGGACTCCTGCTCCTCCCTCCCCTTCCACTGTCCCCTTCTTTCCCCCCCACTCCCCCCCCCCCGGGCCCTCCCGCTGAGATCAGCCCCGAACAAAGGAAACAGAAACTCGCAGTTTCCAGCCACAGCCCTGTCGTGGCCGAGCCGGTTCCTCGGGCTGAGCCGGCACTGGGCAACGCGAGTTATTTATAACGGGGGCGGCACAACCCGGCTGTGGCGGCCTCCCATGAGCCAGGAGGCTCATCCCTCCAGCATGGGGAGGGGGCTGGCAGCACCTGCTCCCTCATGGGGGTCCCTCCCCTCCCAACCCTGTGGTGAGGGGGTGCTCTGGGGGACCCCAAGGGATGAAGGTGGGGTGACCCCAGGGGATGCAGGTGAAGGGACTGCATGGGACACAGGCAGGAGGATGCCAGGGGACACAGGCAGGGCATGGGACACAGGCAGGGGAACCCTGGGGGACCCAGCCAGCAGCCCCAGCCCTCCCCGCAGGCACACGTGCCTTCCCAGTGCCGTCTGACAAAGGGCCGGAGCCAGCCCTGTGTCAGCACTTCCAGCGCTGTTTTCCACGCGGGAATCAGACCCTCGAGCAGGAGCATGCTTGGCTTTCAGCCCTTCCCACCCCCGGCCCCCCCAACGTGGCCTCTCCCCAGGCAGAGAGAGGGTGCAGAGAGGGGCTTTGAACTCTGCAATAACCCTGGGCATGGGCAGAGGGGGTGCACAGCCAGGGGTGTTTTGTTGGTAGTGGGACCCTGTGGGGAGGGGCTGCAGGTCTGGGTGTAGTGGGTGCAGGCAGGGGGGTGAGGGGGGGCCGCAGGCGCTGGATCCAGCCCAGCAGGTTTGACCCTGCTGTGCCAAGGGGTTAAAGATTAACCAGCAGCTCAGCCGGAGCTGTGACCTCGGGGCAGTAATGAGGGGCGAGGAAATGAGCCCCCGGCCCTGGGGGGGATGTGGGGGGTGCAAGGTGGGTGTGGTGGAGCAGGGTGGGACACAGAGTGGGTGAGGGGGCACAAGGTGGGCACACAGCTGGGGACTCACCTCGCTTCTGCATGAAACTGAAGAGGTCATCCAGGAACTCCTTCCTCCTGGGGTCACCATCCAGCTCGTATAGCTGCAGAAGAGAGAGATGCTCAGAAACCCCCTTAATCCGTGTGTCCCCCCACCTGAGACCCCCAGCTTCCACTTCAGCAGCCCTGTGGCTCACAGGACACCAAATGGCTCGGGGGGTCCCTACATGGGATCAGGGGGCTCCTGTGGCTTGGGCTGACCTGCGCCTGAGCTCTGCTGTGCCATTCCCTGCCTGCCCTGCTCGGAGCTCAGCTCCGGGATGCCGGTGCTGGGATCACAGCTGGAGTGGCTCCCAGGCTGCCAACACCGTGCTCGGCCCCGGCTCCTCCCGGGAACGCTGATCCCGGTTATTTTTAGCATCCACTGCCTGCTCAGCACAGCAGCGCTTCAGCATGGTCCCTCCTCCATGCTCAGGGTGCCACAGAGAGCCACAGCCGGGAGCCGGTGGTGGGAGCCAGTGCCTTGTGTGCCTTGGCATGAGCTCGTGGTGCCTTGGCATGAGCTTGTGTTCCATGGCACTGCAAGGACGTGTCCTGCACCGGGACAGGCAGAGCTGGGCCAGGCTCCGACACGCTGCACCTCAAGCACCACCTCTGCTGGGGCATCTTCAGCCGGGACCCCCCACCCCGGCACATTCCTGCCTGATTTATGGCGCAGGATCTGCCGGTTGGAGCGCCCGGCACGCCGGAGGCACGCACCACACCACGCCGTGCGGCCTCTCCTGAAGCCCAGCACCATTTCTGCCTGGAGGCTGGTGGATAATCCCCCCCCATCCCGGGAAAGGTGATGGAGCAGGGGCTGTGGGGGCAGGCGTTGCCCAGGGGTGGCCGCCACAGCTCCGCTTCTCTCAATGACAACTCTGAACAACTGCCAGTGGGGCCGGGGGGCTGGGAGGGGCCTATAAATACCCCCCCATAATATGCCAGGCATGCACTGCAGGGCCACCGCTGCCGGTCACTGGGTCACCCATGTGCCCACTCCCTCCATGGCTACGCCCTGTGGCACCAGGACCGTGGGCAAGTGGATGGGTGGGCATTGTCCTGGCTGTACTCAAGGGGCTTGAGCCCCCTCCTCCTGCCACCCCGCAGGGAGGATCCGGATCCCGCAGGGCCGGACTCGCCCACCGGCACCGATCAAAGGGATCAATGGGGCCGCATGATAAACAGGGCCATAAACACCCCAGTTCCCCTGGGAAACTCGGCAGGCTCGACCAGCCCCTTGCACACCCCCAGGGGAAGGGCAGGAGCCACCGGCACCACCGGCAGAGACCCTCAAAGCTCCCCTCCCACCCCAGCGCCCACAGTGGGACTGTGGTGTGGGGGGAGTGAGCCATGGCACAGAAGCACCACCGTAGTTTTTGGGGCTGAGCTGCACCAGCTGCTCGTGCTGGCTGAGGGATGTTGGGCCAGCGCCAATCCAGCCTCCCCCGTTTCCTTGAGTGGCTCTGCACACAGAGAAAGGGCTTCCCCGGCGCCCGATCCTGCGGGGTGCAGAACCATCCTGGGGAAGCGCCAAACATGCTGGTTCATCCACTGCCGAGACCCTCGGGGCCGTGATCCCCGCCCTGGGCTCAGTCCCGAGGGGAATGGACACGTTTAAGAGGATGAAAGAAAATTAACCGTCAGCTGAGGAGAGCGTGGCCGGCCAGGACGGGGGGATTAGTGGCCGCAGCAGGCGGCTGCCCTGTGTACCGTCCTTCCACCAGCCCCGGTGGTCCCATGCCAAGCTCAGCTGGCTGTGGCCACTCTCACCCCTGCCCAACTGGGATGAAGCCACAGGGGTCCCCAGGGACGGCAGGCAGAGGGATCCTCGTTCTTGCCCAGTGACCTCACAGCCCTGCCAGCACCCCTGCCACGGCTGCCGGGCAAAGGATGTTGCACAAGCTGCTGCTGGAAGTTACTGGTGAGACTTCGACAGCTTCGCTGCACTTGGCAGCTGCTCACTGACCACTGCAGTGCCAAACTGAGAAAGACGCTCCCCATGGGACCCCCCAAACCCTGGTTTAGCTTTGCCACTGCCAGCAGAACCAACTGCCAGTGACGGGCACCTGCCCAGGGTGCTCATCCGGCAGCACTGTGAGGTGAGGACATGCCCAGCCATAGCCGGGACATGCCTGGTGTGCACTGTGGTGTGTGACAGAGTGGCATTTGCCGAGCTGCCCCAATCCTCCCTTACCACCCCTGTTCCCCCTCGCCCCCGAGCACAGGCAGGACGCGGAAGGGGACAGAGACGAGTGACTCCTCGCAGGATTTCCTTGCACTGACGCCATCGGCAGCCAACGGCAAAGCAGCCGGCGCCCCGTGAGCCCCAACGGCAGCGCAGGACAGCTGGGACAGCGGGGCTCAAAATGCAAATTGAGGAACAGAAACGTTCTGGTTTCGGCAGCATGCGAAACCCAGCACGCAGCTGAGCTTGGCACAGGCTGGCGGCTGCTGGCACTGCTGCACTGAAATCAGCAGGTGCTGAGTCTTGTGCCTGCTTGGTGCTGATCCCTGCCCTGCCCGTGCCTGTGCCCTGCCTCCTGCTCTCAGCCCTGGTTTCTGCTCAGCTCAAAGCCGGTTCCTCGCGGCGTCTCGGTGCTCGGTGCAAAGGTACCGGTGAGCAGGAGCTGCAGGCAAGGCCGCCCTGCGCCACTGAGTCAATACATTTATGTTTCGTAATTAGGGAGGTGGAAACAACTTAATCCATAATGCAGCTGCCCCAGGAATATCCTCTTACTCTGGGGTCCCCATGGCAGGGTGCGGTGCTGGGGACGCTGCAGCACAGCCACCCCAGCCTGGCTGGGGAGAGGGCAGGAGATGCCCCCCACCTCCCCGAGAGTTCCCTGGGCTGGGGGGGATGTGACTCCATGCACCCAGTGCTCCCAGTGCTGACCCACCCCAGGGTGAATGCTCGATGCCAGCGGCATGGCTGGCTCTGGCCACAGTGTCCGGCCCACCTGGCTGCAGCGCAGCCCCCTCGGCCCCGGCCCCCGGCCGGCTGAGGACACGGAGCCAGATGGCCGTTGCCAGCAGATCTATAATTAAGTGGAGGAGGAATTAGGCAGGCGGTGGGCGGGTGGCCCTGACCCCGGCCCAGCGCCCCGGCAGGATGCCGGCCCGGCGTTTGGTGTGGATGACCGGATTAATGTTTCAAACCAGATTACAGGAAAATCCCAACCCGCTGGCTTTCAAAGGGCGGGCGGGAGGCGGCCCCTTGGCAATGCCAGGAATGCGGGAGAGCCCTCGGCACGGGCGCGGTGCGTGCCGGGGGTCCGACCTCCTCCCGAGCTGGGGCAAGAGGGGCAATTACAAGCAGGAGGAGAAGCGCCATTTCACAAGGCTCCGGGAATGCCGGGGGTCATGCTGCTGCCAGGCGAATCTCCCCTTCGGCAGCAGTCCCTTGTCTGCCCCATGAGGCATCCGTGTCCCTGCATCCCACGTCCGAGTTAAAAACACCTCCCCTTCCCCCCCGCTCGGTTCCGGGTTTTCAGGCCTCGGGGATTAATTTTCAAGTTTCTTTTCCATCGCCAGGAAGTGGCAACACTCTCGGTTTTCCTCCTTCTCTCCGAAACCGGTTTGGGACGTGCACACCGTGACGTGAGCCGGGACTGGGGACAGACCCAAGGGCCACTGCAGCAGGGAGGGGGGCTGGTGGCAGCCTCCACCTTCCAGGAGCTGAACTCCCCCAAATTCCTGTATTTAAGGAAAAAACACAACGCAGGCAGCGGCGGGGAGAGCCCACCCTGTCTCAGCAGGTAGCAGGGCCAGGGGTGACTGGCTGAGGGGCTACTTCTCTCCTTTTCTTTCCTTCCTTCCTCTGGCAGTCCCCGGGGATGCATCCCTTTGTCCCGCGGACAGCCGAGGGGCCACGCCGGGCTGGGGAAGAGCCCGCGCACACTAACGAGTTCTTTAACGAAGAATAAACACATTTATGGCGCGTTTCCCGTCCCACTCCCAGCCTATACACAGCCCCCGGCCTCTGGCATGCCAGGACCCGCAGTGGGGTCGGAGAGGGCACTTATTCAGAAAAAGAAAGTCATTTGTAAAAACCAGAGCGAAGGATTGGCGAGGGCCCCGGGCTGCGGCGTTTCGGAGGCGCTGGGGACGTGATTTCCCGTAAGGCGATAGCTGACTCAGGGCTGGGGGTGCCCGAGGGAGCAGCCCCTCTCCAAGCACGGCCTCCCCGGCGTGGGGTGCAGGGTTTGCTGGGGCAAATCCCTCCCAGTGAAGGGCAAAGGGAGCGTCCAGCCCCGGAGCAGATTCCTACGCAGATAAAGCACTCGGCTTAGGTACAGGTCACCCCCGGCTGTCCCCATCCCTAATCCCCTGCGAGCCCCTCAGGGCACAGCCCCCCGTGGGAAGGGGCTGCTGGGGACAGGGACGTGTGTGCCCCCTCCCCAAAATCCTCCAACACCTTGCTCGTGGGGGATGTGCTGGTGGGAGCCTCGCCCACATACGGCCAGGGCCGGCGGTGACTCCACTGACCGGCCCGGCGGGATTCCTGCCTGGGCTGGGGGGCCGCTTCCGCGGCGGCAGCTGGGGAGGGGGCCCGGGAGCTTCCCGTCGGCACCATTGTTCACACCAGTTCCCAGCATTGTCCCCTCCGTGGGGGACACGGCCCGACCGCAGGTGCCTCTTTGCACCAGCGCCTCCTGCTCGGGCTGGGGGACCCGGTGGGCAAAGGAGCCATCGGTGCTCCCGTGGTTCAGTGACAAACCCAGTCCCGATCCCCCGCCATCGGCCCGGAAATCTGGGGGCCTCTAAGACCAGCCGGGCTTCCCCCGGTGCCCACCTCCTCCCCACACAGGCTGGAGGAAGGAGTCATGCGGGTGACCCCGGGGGTACGCGGGCGGCACGGCGGGTGTCCCGGCGGGTGTCACGGCACGGCGGGTGTCCCTGAGCTGCGGAGGGGACGCTGAATGGGCGAATTAGTCACCGTTTAACCTCCCTGACCCCCCATTGTCCGTGTGCTGTCGGCCGCCCTCCCCACCGCGGCACGGGCCGCTGTGCCCAGCCAGCCGGCAGCTCCCAGGATCCGTGTCCCTGCCGCGGGCCCGACTGACACCAGCTCCCGGGACGGCCGTGCCGCTGCTGTTTGTTCCCTTCCCGCAGAGGAGGAAGCGATTCCTGCTGCCGTGGCGTTTCCAATGGCAGTTCACTGCTGGGCGGCAGCGTGCCAGGCTCTCGCTGGAATCAAAACTGGTTCCGTGTCTGAACGCGGACGTGTGGCACAGGCTGATGAGGGGTCACGGGACGGGGAGCTGGGGTGCTGGGGCTGCTCCCCTGGCTGGGCCAAGCCGCTGGCTAGATGGGAGCCGGGCCGGCAGTGGTGGCTCTCCCGGCCCTTGCCGTGTGCGTGCTGGTGCATGCCCTTGACACATGCTTGCTATCACACCGGACCTTGTACAAATATTAATCCAGCGGAGTCAGGCGCTGTTGAGAAAGCTCGTCCAAGGAAGGACACCAGGCCAGCACAGCTCCCGCCACCGGGCAGAGCCAGGGGAGGCAGCTGAGTCGGAGCCACGCAGCACGGAGCTGGGAAAACGTGGCCAGCCAACTCAAAACTCTTGGGGCACCTGGTGAGCCCCCAGTTTGGGTCATTCCTCCTGCGTGACTCCCAAGCCTGCTGGGGTGAAGCCCCCGAGGGCTGGAGGGCCAAGACCCTCATTCGGGACCTGACCCGGGTGCGGTGTCAGCAGCGGCAGCAGCGAGGCCGGGAAGCCAAGACGGGGGTTTAAATTCCACCATATGTAAATGATCGTCTTAGAAGGGGATCGCGGTAAGCCCCGGCAGATGAGTCACCGGGGCTTCCACCGCCTGCTGGGATTTGGCTAATTGCAAATCTGTTCCTGAAATGCGAGGTCCTGCACCTCTGCCCTCCGTCCGCACCCAGGGGTCCTGCGGGTGGGGCCAGGGTGCATGGAACCCCTGGGAACACCACTGCAGAGCTGCTGGAGGAGCTGGAAGGGGTCCAGCAGCCGCAGATGGGGTTGACAGGAGCCAGCTGTGGGCTGTCAACCCCGGGAACCATCACCGCTGAGCTGCTTCAGCACCGCTGAAACCTCATGGCTTCCTCACACTGAGGGGAGGGGGGTGGTGGTGGTCACTGTGGTGGCACCAGAGTGACAGACCCCATCCCACTGTGGCACCCTAGCAGGTGGCAGTGTGGGACAGCATGTCCCGGGTGCTGGAATCTCCAAAATCAAGCGCTGGTGCCCAAGTTGGAGGCTCCACAGTGGATGTGGGCAGGTGGGGAAACGGAGGCAGGAGGTGAAGCCCTTTGCTGAAGGAGTTTAGGGCTTGTACCTGCCTGGGTGCTCCCACTGCCGCCTGTACCAGGGTGAGACCCTGAGCCAGCTGCTGTGGGGGGACAGGGAAGCCCTTTGCTAAAGGACTGTTGCCACAGAACTGACACGGCCACACCCTCCCCGTGGGATGCACGGGGTGCAGGGGACTCTCCTCAGGAGTGAGCCCTGGCCTCCAGCAGCCCTAGCCACAGGGTGGATTATCCCGAGCTCCAGCCAGAGCGGTTACCCAGGCCCAGGCAGATTAAGTGACCGATGGGAAGGGTCAGGGAGCAGGTCAGGAGCTGGGCCAGGAGCTGCACCCTGAGCCCCCAGTCTGGCTGCCCCAGGGGCTCGGAGCAGGGGGCCCCCCTGGCCCCAAACCACCCCCAGCCCTGGCCCCCGATTGCAGCACGTCCGGCTGGGCCCTGGGACCAGCTACCATTTCTCCTGCGGTTTGGGCCAGAAATAGGGCGATGGAGCAATGCTGCCCTTGCCCAACGCCGTGGTGGGGGCGGGGGGCTCTGCTGACAAAGGCCCCGCTCCCTGCGCCACTCTTTTCTTTTTTTTTTTTTTTCCTTTTAAATAAACCCTGTTAGTTCAGCTGTGCCGAGAGGGGAGGCGGCCGCCACCTCCGCAGCCCTTGAGTCAGCCTGGGGGGCTGGGGCATGGAGGGAGCGGGACTCTGGGGGGGCCAGGGGTGGGGGGAAATGAGGCTCTGGGGGGGTCAAAGCATGGGGGGAAATGGGGCTTTGGGGGGACACAAGCAGGCTGTGGGGAGCCAGCCCAGCTCCCAAGACAAGGGGTGTCAGGAGTACGGTCCAGCTGGGCACCTGGAGCAGGAAGGATGTGTCACCCTGTCCCTCGACCTCGTTAATCATCCTGGGTCTTGCTGGGAGAAATGGCTTCACGGGTGCCCAAATTCCGGGACCAGCACCTGTGAGCACCCAAGCGTCTGGCTGGGGGAGGCACTTGGCGGCTAAGCTGCTCTCGCCGAGAAGTCCCTGACCTCTGGCCAGGGATCTGGTGGGATTACAGCCCCGGGAATGCTCCCTGAGCACTATGAGCCAATTACTGTGCTGGATCCCTGGCTGGGAGCACCCCTTGGCAGGCTGGGCAGTGGTGTGGGGTGAGAGAGGCGATGGCTGAGCATGGGCTGAGGGGAAAGGACGCAGCCCTGTTCCTGGGAGGGGTCCACCGGTGACTCCCCCACTGCTCTCAAAGTCCTGTCCTGCTCAGGTCCCCTCTTGTCTGCGTTATCTGCTGCTGGCCTGGCCAGGCACCACAATCACCTCCCCGGCAGAGCAGCGCCCAACCGGGGGCCCCAGGGCACTCCCCATTATCTGGGAGTCAAACTGCCTCCGGGTGGGGGACGGTGGCCCCCGGCCGCGTGATGACACTCGGGTCCCCCTTCCCTGTGCAGGGGGCCCCTCGCCCTCCCCGGGGGCGGCTCATCCGCTCGGCTGGCTAATGCAATAAAGCTCTAATCAATATTTTAAAGAAAGTAAATGGACCCTCCCGCCCTCGTTAAGAGGCCACTGGGCCCCCGCTCTGGCCCCACGCCCCCAGCTGGCTTTGGGCTTTGAAAAGGAGAATAATCCACGGGAGAAAGGGGTTCAGAGGGGATCCCCCCATGCCTTAATCAGCTCCTGGGGATTCAGAGGAGGTATGGGCTCTCTGCTCCTCCAGACCCTCCTGGAAAATCCCAGCTCCACCAGCCATGTGCGTGGGGCCAGTCTGGGAGGAGGGGGGTCCGGTTTCACCCACCCCCGCAGCCCTTCCGAGGTTGCCGAGTTGCTTTCGGTTTATTTTTCCCCCACCGCTGCACTTTGAAACGCCGTATCTCGGGGTGTGCTGCACCGCACAAGATAAGGGCTGAGGTTTCTGCGCCCATGTGCCACTGGCACGGCTCAGATGTTCCCAAGACAAGAAAACTCTTGCCCTACTAAAGCACCAGCACCCCTCGAAACCCCCCAGCTGGCACAGCCTCCCACCAGCACTGTGGTGACTTCTTAAATCCTTCCTGAAGCAGAAATGGGGGGGTTAAACATCAACCTGAGGCAGCCACAGTGGGACACCCCAAAAGGGAGCACCCAAAATGGAGAACCCCAGAGGGAGCCTGGTGGCTGCTGCAGCCGGGTGAACGCAGGGAGATGGATTCCTCGAGCTCCCGTGACGTGGGACGGGGTACTGGAGTGCAGGGTGCCCATGCCTGAAGGAGCACCGGCAGCACAGGAAACTCCAAAAGGGGCAGAAGCCGGAAACTCCAGCTCCAGGGGCTGCCACCGCACCAGGGGCTCCCACTCCTGGTATTAGTGGGGCACAGTAATAGCAATAATGAAACAGAAAGATCAGAGGAGGGATCTTGGGGGGCAGCAGCAGCAGAGCCTCCACAGTGCTGGGGTACAGAACTCAGCAGTTTTACCCCCAGCAGCTCCTTGCTAATGGCAGGAAGCTTGCTGGAATTTTAGCCATTTCCCGTGGGGAGCCTCTTCCCACCCAGAAAATGCCCCCTTTTCCCCCCCTGAGGAGCCACGGTGCCCTCAGCAGCCGCTGCCCCCGAGTCCTGTGTTGTGCTGGGGGCTCCTTTGTTCTGCTGCCCGCGCCGGCAGCGCCCGGGTCAGGCGGAGCTGACCTCTGCCTGTGCAGTAGCTGTCCCTGGGGATGGGGAGGTGCCACGCGCCGGCTCCCTAACCTCCCTCACCTCCATAACTCTTCCTCACGCCCTCCCCTTCCTCCTCCCTTGAACTGGGCCCCCTCCTCCTCTCTCTGGCCCCCCACGGCTCAGCCGAGCACCAGTTCACAGGAATCTGTCCCAGATGGGTCAATAAAACCTGGCAGTGGAGGATGGGGACAGCTCCCGGCTGTGGGGGTTTGGGTGTGGAGACAGGCACAGGGGCTTGGATGACAGCACTGCCCAGTGAGGACGGTGTCCTCGAGAGACCCACGGGCCAAGGATGCTGGCGGCACCACCACAACCGAAGCTGAATCCAAATGGTAGCTGCAGGGAGAGCTGGACAGCCAGGGGAAGCATCAGGGCTGGTGGGGGAGCTGGAGTGCTGCCGGTGCTGAGGAGCTCCTTGGCAAAAATAGAAAGGAACCCCAAAAGAGCTTGTCCCTCACAGAGCAGGCACTGGCACAGCCACGCGCAGCACCACGTCTCTGCTGGCTCACTCACGCAGGGATCCTGCTGTGCTCCAGCACCCTGGAGCTGCCGGGGTTCCCCCTAAGGCGCCTCCGCCCCAGCGAGGAGCGGGGATGGGGTACGGCATCCTCTGCCCCGCGCTGCCCTCGCTGTTTACATTCCTGCTGCTCCTTCCCAGGCCGCGCCAGCTGGGCTGGGATGGAGCCCGGCGGCACGCGCTGGAGGCCGGCCAGGAGGAGCTCCCGGCCAGCACCGGCTGCGCCAGCAACCCCCTGGCCCCGGTCCAGCGGCCGCGATCCAAGCGCGGTCGTGCGGGCTGACGTGCCGGGGAAAGCCTCTCCGGGCCCGGCGCGTTGCCTCCGCTCCTCCGCCCACGGAGGCTTTCCAACCCCCTCTGGCTGCTTCCATGATTCACCACCGTGCCAGGCTCTTCCCAGCGACCCCGGGAAGCGACATGGAGAGAGAGGGGGGCTCAACCCATTTTGCCAGCACAGCTTGGGGGACAGGGGAAATGCTGGGACCAGGGCTGGTGTCCCCAAGTGCTGTGGCTTTGACAAGGGACCTGGCAGAGGCTACAGCCTGGACTAGGGCACTGACACACTGACAAACAGGAAGATCAGAGCTGCGGTATTGAAAAGCCTTTTCACAGCTACAAGCTCAGGGCCCTGGCCCCTCGCTCCCCGGCAGCAGGAAGCACGAGAGAGAGAGAAACCACAAGAAGAGAAGGTGTCATGGGTGCAGCGGCACAAGGGATGCGCGGGGCAGGAGCATCCCTCTATCGCGCAGCCAGGTGGAAGCATCCTACCATCCTCACAGCTGGGCAGGAGCACAACACCATCCCCACAGCTGGACAGAAGCATAACACCATCTCCACAGCTGAGCAGGAGCATCCCTCCATCCCCACAGCTGGAGAGGAGCACCACATTGTCCCCACGGCTGGGCAGGAGCATCCCTCCATCCCCGCAGCCGGGCAGTGCCAGGAGGACAGCCACACATTCCATGCTTGCTGGTGCTCCCTCTGCCAGCCCTGTTCTGAGCGTGTCCACATCCAGATGTGCTGGCAGATCCCAGCAGCCCCTTCCCCCATTTCGGAAGGGATGTGACAGCCTCCTGAAGGCGAAGGGGCAGAGGTGGTCGCATCCCTCCTGAAAGGCCACCATGCCCTGGCCGCTCCATCTGGGTCCCATCTGCTGCTGCTGGTCCTGCCCCTTCCCCCAGCCCCAAACTCCGATGTATTTAAGCACACATCAAAGGTGCCGGGTGGCCCCTGGGGAGCCCTGGCTCCAGCACGTTTTCTTCTGTTAGTGAGAGCAGAGCGCAGCCAGCTCTGGCGCCGGGAGAGTGGGAACGTGCTGGCCTCGTTGCCTGGGGAAGGCAACGAAGGGGGCAGCCAGGTGCTTTCTGCCTGGTTTCACTCTTTAATGGCGTTTTGGCAGTGGCAGGGGGGCAGCTCTGCCCCCCACCAAGCATCCACGGGGCCAGAGTTGTCCTGCCAGGCATCACCTCTGCAGTGATGGTGATGGGACACAGACAGGTCCCTGTGGAAAATGGCTTGGGGAGGGTGGAGAAGAGGAAAACCAAGAGTCCTGTCAGATTTTCAAGTTGGGGGCGATTTTTTCATAATTTTCAGCAAGAATCCTCCCAGCTCCCTGCAGCAAACCCGATTGCACTGTCCGCATGTGCCGGAACAACCCGGACACAGGATCCACTCAGAGCCACCCAACCAGGGAGGGGGCAAGACTGAGCCCAGCACTAAAACCCCAGAGAAATCCCACGCATTCCTAATGACAACAGCAGCCAGATCTGAGAACACTGCCGGAGGCGGCACTGCCAGAGGCACCTCCCCACACTCGCGAGGACACACGGAGGCACAGGAGCAGGGAGAGGGATGGTACGGCAGGGATACGCATGTCTCAGTGGGCACATACCTGCTTGAACTGCTCCTCGTAGGTCCAGTCGCCGTGGTCAGGTGCCGGTGGCGGGGGCTGCGCGTGGCCCAGGCCTGGGGGCAGCCGCTCCTGTCCCCCCGGCAGCCGTGGTGGCTCCCCCCGGTAGTGCTGGGGCGCTGGGGGCTTGCGGAGCAGCAGGGATCCCGCGCCCGCCCGCACCGCCTCTGCTGAGCTGAGCCCTTCCTCTCCCATGTCTTCTTCTTCCTCATAGTCTTCCTCTTCCTCCTCCTCTTCTTCTTCCTCTTCCTCCTCACCCAGGTCCTCTTCAAAGTCATCTTCATCCCATTTGCCCTTTCTAGAACCAGGAGGAGAGGAGAGGTTTGGTTCCATGCTGGTTCCCAAGGTCCATCCCTCTCCCCTCCCCAGCTGCGGGGCTGGGACCACACACCCAGCACACAGCAGAGCCCCGGTACAGCCCATTGGCAGGGGCAGCTCTGCGGGGCCTGGCTGGCCCCTGGCATCCCAGGAGCAGCTCCACCATGGAGCTCTGCCAGATGGCTCCTGGCTGGGCCCTGCCCTGGGAGGATGCATGCTGGAGGCAGCCGAGGGTCCTGCATAATTTAACGCCAGCCCGGCGTCCTCTGTCACAGCCCCACGCGGCTCCTAGGCAGAGATGGGATGTCGTGCCAGCCCAGCATGAGGAATCACGGCCACAGAGCCGAGCCGCTGCTCTCAGCACCTCCTGCTCTGGAATATCCCGGTGGCTCTAACCCACAACCTGCCCCAAGCTGCAGGATCCCCGCAGCCTCCCCAGCACGCTGTGCCCAAACCCACCAGTGCTGTGCCACTTCCCTGCCCTTTCCCCAAATCCATGAGAGCTGCCTGAGTACACTCACAGGTCCTCCTCCTCCTCCTCAGAGCCCATCTCCTGCTGGTACCCGCCATCTTCCTCCTCCTCGCCGCGCTCCTCCTCTTCCTCCTCCTCAGAGGCCTGGCTCTCGTCCGACAGCCCCGGGCTGGGTGAGTGGCTGAGGCCAGCGGCGGCTGCCCGCATGGCAGCCAGGGCGGCCATCTGTGCCCGCTGGATGTGCGCGCTCTCAGGCTCCGCTCCCTCCTCCGCAGGCACTGGGGCCGGATCCTGCCCACGGCCCCGTGCTGGGGTGCTGACAGGGGGCTGCCCTGGAGGCTGCGAGGGCTGCGCTGGGGGGGACGTGGAGCGCAGCGGCTGCTGCTGCTGCTCCTGCTGCCGCGCTTCCAGTGCCTGCTGCAGCCGCGCGCGCTGCTGCCGCTGCAGGTTCTCCATCACCGCCTGCAGCTTCATGGCTCTGCCGGCAGGCGGGGGATCCCCGGGGGGGCGGGGGGCGATGCACCCAGGGGGCAGTGCCCGGGGGGCAGCGCCCGGCAGGCTGCCACGCTCCAGCGGGGCTGGGGGCCAAAGCTGGGCAGTGCCGGGGGGGGCAGCCCTAGAGGGGGCTGCCAGGGGGGTGGGGACAGCGCCGTCGGGGTGTTAGGGCAGGATTTGACACTGGGCCAGGAAACGAGGACGCGCCCCTTGACCCCTCTCAGGCTTGGCCCTATGTCTCCTTTGCTTGAGGGCTGCGGCGTGTTGCAGGCTCGGTGCTGCCCGTTGGGATTGGGGTGCTGCCGTTGTTGGGGGGAGTGTCCCAGGCAGGCTCCAAAACTCCTCCTCAGGCTCAGCAGGCAGCAACTGCAGCACGGCGCATCACCCCTTCCCTTGAAGACCTGGCACTTTCTGGGGGCGACAGCCTCAGGGTCTCCTGCTCACGGCTGGTGTCCCTAATCCTCAGCCGGGTCGGTGTCCGGCAGGCGTTGGCGCAAACCTGTGGGACAAGTAGAGCAGAGGGTCAGTGGAGCTGTGGGCAGGAGCCGGTGAGCAAGAAGGAGTTAAAGACAGTGCAGGAGCCTCATTAATCTCGAGCTAATGAGATAGGACGGCCGGGCCTGCTGCTGGAGGGGGAAGGGGCCTGCCGGACCTGATAGCCTTGCCCGGCCCTGCAGGCAGTGGATACCGGTGGACCCGCACCCGCAGATAACAGGCTTTGGAGAGAGACGCCCACCGGGTCCCCTGCAGGGGACAAGGCACATCCCCACCAGGGACACCACGTGGGGAGCACTGGGCTCATCGTGAAGGCACTGGGGCGTGGGCACCACTGGGGTCTGCACTGCACAGTGGAGGGGCCCCAAAGTGCCCCGGGGCAGATCTCAGGGGATGGGCAGGCAGAGCCTTGAAACCCTGGCAAACAGGCTCTGCCAACTGCCTGCAAAAGCCCTCCTGCTCCCCTTCCTTCCCTGGGGGCCGGGGGCCCTCTGAGGCAACGTGAGGCTGTGAGCAGCTCGCCTCTGCTTTGCCCCACTGGAAAACACCGGAGAGATCAGCACATTACAGCTGGGCCCTACGGAACCCCCACGCCCCAGCACCCTGGTCTGGACCCCCTTAGCACTGAGCTCCCCAAGCCCCGGTGTGGCCAGCAGCCCCTGTGGCCAGCCAGTTCTCAGTTGTGACCTCTCCTGCGCTGAGGGCAGGGAGGGAGCTCACCGCAGCACCGCGGCCGTGCCGTATACGGGCAAACCCCGTTTCAGCTGCCCGGAGGCCCATGCAGCGCGCACACCGCCAGGACCCTCCCGGGGACTGACCCGGGGGCCGGACCCAGGGGCTGCGGGGCCAGGACAGCCGGTGGCGCGCAGGGGCCGGCAGCTACGCCACGATCCCGCGCATTCTGGAAAGAGGAACCTGCTACGAGTGTGGGCCGGGGCCGCGGACGATCGGGCGGGAGCCGCTTCCCCCACGCCTCGCCGCGGCTGCATCCGGCTCCCGGCCCGGCCGCGCTGGGCTCACGCTACGGACGGACACGTCGCCACCGCCACGGCACCTCAGTAGCCACCGCCTCCACCGGAGAGCCAGCAGAGGCGCGGCACAAGTGGGCCAGCACTGCCCGTGCCTCAGTTTCCTCTCCTCTACTCTGATCATCTCCGTCTCGCCCGCACGGATGGGAGGTGGGAGCAGGGACGCTCCCCGCCCCGGAGCAGCCGCTCACCAGCCGTGGCCGCGCTCCTGCCCCGCACCGCACCTGAATCCCGTCCCCTGCGCCATCCACGAGCGAACCGGAGCGAGACCGACCCGGGCACGTGCTCCTCGCTGCCGCTGTGGCTCTGCCTGGCCACGACTCCCCGAGTGACTCGGTGCCAGCACCAGGTGTGGAGCTGCCTCCTCGAGCACCGCGGGCCGTGGCCGCGCCGGAGCCACGCTGCCACTTCTCCGCAGGGAAGCCGGAGTGGTGAGGCCACAGCCAGGGCCCCTTGGCACCCCGGCCCGGCGGCCACGGTGACCTTGAGCCGTGCCCCTTTGTCCCTCCGGCCGCTCGGGGCCACGGGGCCCGGTGCGTCCCCGCCGTGGGGCGGTGACGGGGGTCCCGCGAGGGATTCGGGGCGGCGTCACCCGCGTCCCCGGGGCAGGTGCTCGGGAGCGACAGCGGCTAAAAATAGGCAGCCGGGGGTGTGACGGACGGGCCTTTGTGCCACCGATACCGGGGATGGGCTGGCCGCGGCCGGACACCCCCAGGCGGGCTCCCGACACTGCCGGGAAGGGCTCCGGGGCTGTCGTGGAGGCTGAGTGAGGAAAAGGAGGAGGAGGACAGGGAGGTCGGACCCAGTGGGTGCCGTTCCCGGGGACGGACGGAGCTGGGGACGCCGCGGGAGGGACCCCCGGGCGGACAGGAGTCCCGTCCCCGAAACTGAGCCCGGCCCCGCTCCCGGCGGCACGTGGCACCGGCGGCCCTCAGAAGGACCGGGCACGGAGGCGGCGGGGCCCGGATGGGCCCTGGCCCCGCGAACGAGGGGAAACGGAGAGGCGAGCCCGGATCGGCCCGGCCCGGCTCCTCCGCCGTCCGGACCCCGGGAGACCGCGGGCCTGGGGGGGGGCACAGGGCGGGGCCACGAGGTTCTGCCCGGCCCGGACAGCAGCGCCCGGGGAGAACGGAGAGTCCAGGCCGGGAACGGCCGCGGGGGAGGAACCCCAGCCCCGCGTGGGGGAGGCGGCCGATAACCGGCCCCGCGGGGGGAGGGGGCGCCGCGCTCCCGCCCAGCACCGGCAGCGGAGGGCCCAGCCCACCTCGGAGAGGCGGCCGGTCCTGGGCTCTGGTCCCCGGTCCCGGCCCCGGTCCCGCCCAGTCCCCGACTCCCGGTCCCGGCCGCGGCCGGGGTCTCGGTGCCGATCCCATCCGCGGGAGCGGTGCGGCGGCGCGTTCCCCTTACCCGGTGCAGGCCGTGCGCCGCGAAGCCGCATAGCAGCCGCGGCCGCCCGGGGTCGGGCTCGGCGGGGCCGGTGCGCGCGGGGCCCGCGGCGCTGCTCTCCCCGCGGGCGGGCGGGCGGCGGGCGGGCGGCGGGACCCAGCCCCGCCCCGCGCGGCCCCGCCCCGCCCCGCCATTGGCCCGCCGCGCCCGGAGCGCCCCGCCCCTCCCCGCCCCGGGCCGCCATTGGCCCGTCGGTCCCGGAGCGCCCCGCCCCTCGCCGCCATTGGGCGGCATGCAAATGATGCGCGCGGCGGGGCCGCGGGGCCTGGCGGGGGCGCGGCCGCAGCGCCGCCTCGCGGACGGGCGGCGGAACGGCGCCGTGCAGGGCGCGGGCCCCGGTAGTGCCGCGAAGGGGGGGCGGTTAACCGGGGAGCTTAACGGGGGTTAATGGAGGCTAAAGGGGCTTTAACCGGGGTTAAGTGGAGGTTCACGGGGATTAGCGGGGGAGGTAACGGGGGACAACGGGGATTCACGCGGCGTTAATGGTGTCCGGCGGCCGTCGAGTCCCCGTTCCAGGGACTCCGCGGAGCAACCCCCGTGCCCCACCTCCCGCGACGCCCGGGGCGGAGCTCCCGTGCCCCTGCCCCTGTGACGTCACTTCCCGCGGGCGGTGCCGGGCCCGATGCCGCCGGTGCGGGCCGGGGGAGGAGGAGGAGGAGGAGAAGGCGGAGGGGAGTCCCGGTCCTGGTTCTGGTCCCCGTCCCGGTCCCGATCCCCATCCCAGTCCTAGCGGGCCATGGTGGTGCTGCGGGGCGGCGCGGGCCCCGAGGAGCCGTTCCCGTGAGTGCGGGCCCGGGGCCGGGCGGGCCGTGGGGCGGTCGGGCCGGGCAGGAGCCCTCCGGGCTGTCAGTACGGGCGGGGAGCGGCGGCGGCGCCTCCCGGGACAGCCCGTCCCCAGCGCCCCGGCCCCGGGGGCGGTATCAGAGCGGAGCCCGGGGCCGGGATAATGAGCTTTATAATTAGTGTTTATCCCGTCGAGGTCACGGTGCTCCCGGTCACCGGGGCTGGTGACCCCGACCGGGGTCCCTCGTGGTGCCGGGGGTGGGTTGGAGACCCCCGCTGCTGTACCGGGGACCCGGGACCCTGCGGGACGGAGCTTTCCCTGGCAGCCCCGGCTGTCCCGCGGCGACTTTGCCCTGCAGGTCCCTGCTGCGTTCTGCTGCCAAAGGGTAAATGACAGGAATAGGTCAGAAATCCCCCGGCAGAGAACAAGTTCCTCTTCCAGGCGCGTTCCCTGCCTGGAAATGGGACGTGGAGGAGCAGCATGAATCTGTCCGTGCTCCGGTGTCCCCGGAGCTGCTGGACCCATTGCCCTGGGGTTGCGGTTTGCTGTGGTCCCCCAGGAATCACCTGTCCTGGGGTCCCTTCTCAGCCCGGCCCAGCTGCCTGGGACGGGACCCTGACTCAGAGGGCAGCGATGCTTGTCTGACACCGGTCACTCGCTCTGTGGACGTTGGCCCGAGGTCACTGTCCCCTGTGAACCTCCAGGTTGGCACTGGGCGGAGGTGGCAGTGCCGGGGCAGACGTGGCAGTGCCGGCTGCTGGGGCAGCCATAAACAGCTCTGAAGGCTTCAGGGAGAGAGTCGAGTGTGGCTCAGCCTGTTCCCCTCCCAGCCACGGGGGTCAGGGGGCTCCTGGTTGCCCAGGGGTGCTCCCACCCTGCTGGCCCTCGTTTCTGACATCTCTTTCCGGGGCCGTGCCGGTGAGCCGAGACGGCTCCAGGGAGTGCCAGGCTCGCAGCTGTGTACTCAAACCCCTGAGCTGGGGCAGTGTAAGGTGACTCCCTCTGTTTATTCAGGTTTTTGTAACCATCTTTGTATCACAACTTGATCCGCCAGCCCTGGCCGCTCGCTCTGGCAGGTTGGGTTACTGCTCCCCACCTGTCCTCTGGGCATTGCCTTGATACCTGAGTCTCTTTTATTCTTTCCAAGCCCACCTTTGCCATGGTTTTCTCTCCAGCTTGGAAGGGGTTGGTTGTTTTTTTTACCCCCACCAGCAGCCAAGACTGTATCACTGTCCCCATGCAGGGAAACGGGGAAAAAAAAATCAAGGTTTTGGCGAGGGCAAGCAGCTGGCTGTTGGCCCGGGCTGCAATCGGACAGCACAACCTGCTCTGCCCTGTGCCCAGATCAGCTCTGCTGGGGCCTGATTGCGGGACTGGAGCTCCCACGAGCCCCAGAATGCAGGGAAGAAGGGGACACGTTAGGGACATGGCCCTGTGGATGGGGCAAAGCTGTGGTGCTGCCATGGCAGTGGAAACAGCGGTCACTCTGGGCAGTGCAGCTCCTCGTCCTGGATGGACAGTCCTGGGGGTTGTTTTGGGGGTGTTGGTTTTCTCCCCCGCCTTTTGCTGCGCTAAAGAAAACCCACACAACCCTGAGGGGAAACTCCTTTGCAAGTGAAGGCAGTGAAACTTCCTGTCCTTGGTGTTTAGTAAACTTTGAAACCCAAGCTGTTTCGTCGATCACCCAGCGACCTGCTTGCTCCTTGTGTGCCTTCATTTTCCCGAAAAGTGCCTCAGTTTTATGGTCATTCCTAAACTGTGCCTGTGACTAAGCAACGCCCTGACCGTGGAATTGTTGTGAACAGAGACCAAGTGCCTTTGGGTGCCCTCAGGAGCTGGCAGTGCCGTGGCTGGGGCGGTGTTCCCGCTGCCCTCAATAGGCAGTGGCAGGGCCGCTACCGATCCGATCAGGACGATGGTGAGCGTGAAGTGCAGCAGGGGCCCAGCAGAAACGGATCCATTGGTTTGCTTTGCGTGTGGCGTGGTTAATTACTCAGATTAATTACCCAGGTTAATTACCTGGCCTGTCCAGTGCTGACACACAGCTGCTTTGAGCAGAGCCAGCCCTTGGAGCTGGCGGTGACCCGAGGGGGACAGGCCCCGTGGGAGGATGCGGTGCCGGTTGCAGTAACAGCGGGGCTGATGCTCTGATGCCCGATCTCCCCCCGTCCTCATGCTGCTGCAGCTGCCCCAGGCCCGGGGGTCTTGGGTGGGCTCATCCCTCCTGCCATGTCCCCCCAGGAGGATCGAGGACTGCCTGCCCCCGCTGGAGGACTCCCCGTCCAAGCGGTTCTCCCCGTCCAAGAGGAAGCAGTATTACATCAACAAGGCCATCCGCAACTCTGACCTCATCCCGAGGGCCAAGGGCCGCAAGAGCCTCCAGAGGCTGGAGAACAGTAAGGACCAGAGCAGGGACAACCTCCCCTGAACTGTGTGGCAAGGGGGGGTGTGCTGGGGGCATGGGGCCTCTCTGGAGGTGTTGCCTCCCCTCTCAGGCTTTGCTTTTCCCCCCAGCTCGCTACCTGATGACACTCCTGGAGCAGGATGACTGTGGGAGCGATGAGGGAGAGCTCACCCACTCAGCCACCCCCAGCATCTTCACCGAGGCCTGTAACAACGAGACCTACATGGAGGTGGGTACAGCCTCTCACTGGGGGGGCCCTGGCACGGCATGGGGTGTTTGTACCTCACTCCTCCATCCCTCTGCCTCCCTGGCCTGAGCTGCTGTGCCCCAGCTTCTGCCTGGTCTGGTGTCAGGCTGGGATCTGTGGGATCTGCTGCTGCCATGTGTGCCGGGGGGTAATGGAGTCCTGGGGTCCCCAGTCCATGAGGTGAGGGAATCTCTAGGCAGATTCTCTCATGGAGAGTTGTGCCTGCAGAGCAGTGGGTGCCTGGTGAGCTGCAGCACTTCCTCTAGCACAAGCCCCTTGCCAAACCCCCATTGCCTCATGCTGGCCCTGTAACTGAGTGTTTTGAAATGTGGCCTCTCCCTGGTGTGGTGCTCGGGGCCATCCCTGGGGGCAGGTGGGTGAGGAGAGGGCTCATGGGGTGTGGAGAGGAGCTCTGGGTGGCCATGCACTGCCAGGTGCTCCCCACAGACCTCTGTAGTGGGGTCTGGTGGCTTTTGTTGTCAGATCTGGAACGACTTCATGAACCGGTCAGGAGAAGAGCAGGAGCGGGTCCTGCTCTACCTGGAGGAGGAGGCAAGGAAGAAGCACAGGAGGAAGCTGCCTGTCAAGAATGAAGACAAGTGGAAAGGTGCTGGGAGGGGACGCTGGGTGGGGACAGCCTCTCCCTTTGCTTCCTTGTGTACATTCTGCGAAGGGTGACCCCGCTGCACCCACTCCCTGCTTGTGGCAGGGCCAGGGGATGCCTGAGCCCACCCTCTGCGTGTGGCAGTGGGGGGATTATGCCTGCAGACCTCCACCATGGACCAGGGAAGGTTTGTGAGAGCCAGAACTGGCTGGGGCGATGGGCACAGCAGCCATCCCCCAATGTCCCACCCGCAAATCTCCGCACCCCCAAACCTCCTGTGCTGGGGAGGGCGTTGCTGTCCTGGCGGTGACTGCGAAGGGGGGGTGGCCAGGGGGGCCTCATGGGGCAGCTGGGGGGACACTGGGTCCTCCTGAAAGGTGGCACTGCGAGCTGTGGAGCTGTGTCTAAATCCCTTCTCCCTTCTCCAGAGCTCCCAGCCTACACACCCCAGGAGTGCTTCCAGCGCATCAGCCGCCGCCTCCGCGCCACCCTGAAGCGGGGCCGGATCCCCATGGTGAGTGGGGGGCCTGGGACAGCAGAGCTGGGGCTGGCAGGGGTCCCTCCACAACCGTGTCTCCAGAGCTGTGCCCTGACCTTGTGCAGGGCAGTGCCAGATTTCAGAGGAGCTCCTGGGAACGTGCTCCGGTGCTCGTGGGACCCCGCAGTGGTGGCTGGTTTGCAGGCAGACATCCTGCTGCCAGCAGATGGGTTTTCATGGCTCAGTTCAGATTTTTCTGGCAGTTACAGGGCTTTTTTAGTGGCTGTTTCCCAGTCTCTGTGCAATGAGCAGCAGGTGACAGGTGAATCTGAGCATGTTTATGCATGGGGACAGCAGTGGAGCCTTTGGGGTCTTCACAGTGGCCCACACAAGGTTATTTGGGGAAACTCCAATGCATTTTGAAAGGGGGTAAAAGTGCACAAACTGCTGAGCAGGAAGGAGAGAGGTGAGTGCAGCCCTGCAGTGCCTGCCCAGACACTTGCTCTCCCAGCCCTGGGGGTGCTGGCTCCCTGCTCCCTCTGCTCTGTGAGGCTCTGTTTGTTTTCCTGGTGCTAATTAGAGCCTCTAAATGCAGCCTGGGCTCCTCCTGCCCACTGGCTTGTTTGTCCTCAAACGAGACGCGTGTGCTGCTCGTCTCTGGGGTCACAGTGCTCTGGAGACCAGCAGAGAACTGAGCTTTGACTGTCAGGAGGCACAAGGCTCCCCCGGCTGCTGTGAACACAAGGGACAGTGCCAGCCCTTGGCACACACAGTGTGGAGTTGGCAGGAGCTGGATCCTTCCCCACCTCGGGGGCTGGAGATGGGAGATGTCTCCTCTCCCTGCTGTTTCCCATCCGGATGACTTGCCCAGGGGCTGCTGGCAGTAACTGCTGGGGAATCACTTGTGCCAGGGCTGTGCCCACCACTGCCCCTTCCTCGCTGAGCCTCTGCCTCTCCTCACAGGGGACGCTGGAGGGGCTGGAGGAGGAGCTGCTGGCCTTCTTCTCTGTCACCCCCCACTCCGTTTACACGGCACTGATGGACAACAGGTATGTCCCCATCTCAGGGTCCTGGGCTCTGGGGTTCCCTGTGCCCCAGGCTGCAGAGGGGCTTTGGGAGAAGAAGAGGCCTCTCGGCCTCCCCTCAGCCATGCTTGGACACCAACCTGGCCTGGTCCCCGTGGAGCCCCCGGGGGAGGGATGCACCTGGGGATCCCTGTGCAGGGGCTCGTGGCACTTTGTGCTCCCCATCTGCTCCGTGGGTCCCCGGGAGGACGGAGGGCAGAGCAGCCTGTGGGACACACTGCTCAGAGACACGTTGGCTCTAACCCTGTCCCCTGTCCCTCAGCTTCGAGCGGCTCCTGCTCCACGCGCTCTGCCAGTACATGGATCTCGTCTCTGCCAGTAAGAGCCATGTGTCTGCTTGTTTTCAGTTTTGATTTTGATTTTGTTTTTGTTTTTCCCCTTCCCTCCATCACTATCTCTCCTCTCCAGCTCAGCCTTTTCCTCCCTTCCTCCTCCCGGCCCCACCTCGCCCTGGGGCTCACAGATAACCCTGCGGTCCCCACCCCCGCCTGCTTCCTCCCCACCGCTGCCAGGAGCTCCCTCAGCAGTCCCGGCCGTGGTTACCAGCGCTGGCTGCAGCCCCACGCCCGGGGATCGGCCGGACCCAGCTCTGATGGGGGATTTGGGTGGTCCAGAGCAAGAATCTGCTTGCGGGGTTCCCTCTCCCGCAGCTGCTTCCTCCTCCCACGGAGCAGCCGTGCTCTCGTAGTTCCCTGGGCATCCTCAGAAGGTTTTGTTGCCAAGGCAGGCGAGGCTCCATCCCTCCGGAGGAGGCTCCGCTGCCGAGCGTTTCATTAGGAGCCGCGTGTGGCAAACAGTCTGGGAGCACTAATGATGGGGAGCGAGCCCGTGGTGCCGGCAGGGACTCGGCTGGGGGCGGAGGGGACAGAGCACGGGGGAGCCTGCACTCACCGCGAGCCCCAGGGAGGACGGGAGGGCGGTGGCTGGGCTGGGAGCGCCGTGTTGGTGACCCCCGAGGCAGGGAACAGGGGTGTGCTGACCGCTCCGTCCCACCCACAGGTTCGGACATCGAAGGGAAACGTCAGATGAAAGTGAGCAACAAACACCGCGTGTTCCTGCCCCCCGAGCTGCTGCTCTCAGACTACCTGGGGCAGATGAGCTGATGCCCCGACAGCTGCCCTGCCCCTCCTGTGTCCGCTGCAGCCTCTCCCGGCCCTGCAGCCCTCAGACCCTCGGCCTTTCCCCTGCTCCAGCAGCCGGTGCCCAGCGGGGCAGAGCCAGGGGCTTGTGGCTGTGGCCCCTCGGGATGCTGGGACCGGTTGTGCCCTGCCCGACATTGCTGCGGTTGTGGAGCAGGTGCCTCTCGCCCGCCCCGCTCCCTGTGCAGCCCTCCTGGAACTGTTTGTGTGTCTATTTATAACCCAGGTGTTTTTAAAAATAATCAGGCGGGGCCAGCCCCACTCTGGCACTGACGCTCGTGGGGTGATTTCGGTCCAGATTTTTCTGCGGTGAAACAGCTCCTGGCGGCTGCTGAGCAATCGCTGAGCTGGCGGAAGAGCCTGGGGGCTGCCGCGTTCTGGCACCCGCAGCCCCGCACCCACGGGGTGTCCAGGGGGGCTCGGCCCCCTTGGGCAGGGCGGGGTGTGGGGAGCTCTGGGTGCTCTTGCTGCACACCCTGTGCCCTGCCCGCATGACGGGGCTGTTTTTATTGTAATATAGCTTGTGTTTTTTATCACGTGTGTGTATATTTACATGTGTGTGTGTGTGCGTGGTGGAGGGGTGCAGCCCCCCTCAGGGCTCTCCCTGCTGGTCCACAGCTGCCATGGGGGCAGATGGGGCACTTCGAGGGTCCCTCTGTGTCCCCCCCATGTCCCTGGCACGTGCCAAGGGTTGTTCGTAGGGTGTGCCCTGGGGGGTCTTCACTGGTTGCTCTGTCCCGTGACGACACTGACTGCCATTAACCGTGGGGACCCCCAGACCCAGGGGAGCCCCTCGCGCCTCCTTTGCTGGTGTGACTCGGGTACGGGCGTGTTCAGGAACAATAAAGACGGTGCTCCCGTGCTCCGGCTCTGTCTCTCTGTGGGGACGGGCATGGTGGGAAGGGGGAGGGAGTTTGGGGATGTCGCGGAGGAGCCGGTTTGGTGCGGCCGCAAAAAGGAGGGTGCGAGGAGGTGCGAAAAATATGGAACGCTTCACGAATTTGCGTGTCATCCTTGCGCAGGGGCCATGCTAATCTTCTCTGTATCGTTCCAATTTTAGTATATGTGCTGCCGAAGCGAGCACGAAGTTGTTAGCACCCTCAGTGTTATTTAAAGGTCCGGAAAGACAATATAATCACCGTAGGGTGACTGCAGCGTGGCTCCATGCTGACTGCATATCGAGCCTCCCCAAGTTTTCCCCAGTCTTTCATACCCTCATTTCTCTTGTATTTCCCCCAAATGTCCGAAAAACACAAGTTATATTTGCTATCTGTGCCCGGTGGGTTCTGGGTAGTTTGCTATGCAAATTAGAGTAACAGCCGGGCTGTCTGAGGGCCCCCGCCCGGGGTGTCCGTGGCCGTGCCTGAGCGCGCGGCGCAGGCGCGGGACGGGCAGCCCACGGGGGCGCGGCGGGGTCCTGGGGAGCGGCGGGCGCCGGTGAGTGCGGCCGGACCGGAACCGCCGGGGACCCTCCTGTGGCAGCCCCGGGACCCTCCTCTGACCTTCCCGCGAGCCCCGGGAACTCCCGGCACCTCCCCGTGTCTACCCCGAGTTTCCCCCCGCGGAACCATCCCACCCGCACTCCCCGCCCGCCGTAGGGTCGGTACCCGCGGATCGCTCCCTCCGCCTCCCCCCGGGGCCGCCGGGGCCTCTCCCGGTGTGGGGCTGTCCCCGCCTGTGTCGCGGGGGCCGTGCGCTCCCCATGGCCTCTGGGGTTGGGGTCCCCGCGGGCCGTGCGTTCCGGTCCCGGTGTGACCGGCCTTGTGTCGCCCCCAGGCAGGACCGAGCCTGTCCCGTGTCCCCTCCGGGGCCGGGCCGGCGGGATGGACCTGGCGTACGTGTGCGAGTGGGAGAAGAAGCCCAAGAGCAACCACTGCCCCTCCATCCCCCTCGTGTGCGCCTGGTCCTGCCGCAACCTCATCGCCTTCACCACCGACCTCCGCAATGAGGAGGAGAAAGGTACCGCGTGCCCCTTGGGAAATCCCTCCTGGAAGCTCCAGGTGCATTTGGGAAAGTCCAGGATCCGCTGGGCCGGAGCTCTGCCCTGCCCCTGACAGGCTCCCAGCTGCTACTCCTCCTTTTCTTTCCATCCTCAACCTCTGGCAGTGTCTAACACATGCTTGTTCCCTGGGAGTGGGTTTGGTTCTCCTAAACCAGGAGCAGCTCCACGTCAGTGTCTGGCCCCTCACTGAGTTCCCAGCACAGTTGTTACCCTACCCCAAATCATTTCTATAGAATATTTTATGTTTTCCCTGCATCAGCTGAGGCTCTGAGGCTCAGAAACGGTGGCTGGTGACAAGGCACAGGGAGTCACTTCTGTGTTCATGCAGATCTCACCCACATGGTCCATATCATCGACACCGAGCACCCCTGGGACGTCTACTCCGTGAACTCGGGCCACACTGAAGTCATCACGTGTTTGGAGTGGGATCAGTCAGGTGTGCTGGGATCCCTCCTCGTTGTCCCTGTGTCCCCCCCGTGCTGTGCCTGTCCCAAAGCGATGGGGTGCGGTTCCTCAGAGGGTTTTGGCTGTTCCCCCTGTTCCCATGCAGTGTCATTGTCACAGGCTCCAGGCTGCTCTCGGCAGACGCTGATGGCCACATCAAGTGCTGGAGCATGACGGATCACCTGGCCAACAGCTGGGAGAACACAGTGGGCAGCATGGTGGAGGGGGACCCGGTGGTGGCCCTGTCCTGGCTGCACAACGGTGTCAAGCTGGCACTGCACGTGGAAAAGGTTTGTCCTGGCTCCACGGGGGATGTGGGCCGGAATGCTGGCTCAGGTCTTTGCAAAGGACTCAGGATCCTGCCTGTGTTCCATGCTCAGGGCTCTCTCCTGGCCTTGGGCAAGCCCATCAGAGGAGTTTTTCCTGTCAAAGAGAAGGCAGATTCCTGGTTCCTGCTGAATTCTGAGGGGGGTTGGATCCTTGTTTCTCTTGGTGTTTTGAATGTGTCTCCCTCAGTCTGGTACCTCAGTTCCAGGCTGGAGCATGGCAATAGAGCAGTTCTTTCCTTACCAGTGGTAATTCAGAGGAAATGCCTTCTGGGTGCTGAGGTTTGATCTGGGGATTTGGACACGGAGATGAGCTCCTTGTTTGGAAACGTGTTTGCTTCTGCAGACTCTGAGAGCCCAAAGCTGCCAAGCACAAGTTCCCTGCTTGTGTTTTTTTAACTCCTGGGATGTCCCACAGAAATCCTGCCCCTCTCCCATGAGAAGAGCTCCGCAGGCACAAATTTTGGGTGCAAACACCTACGTTCTGTTGACCTCTGTTACAGTCTGGAGCCTCGAACTTCGGCGAGAAGTTTTCCAGGGTGAAATTCTCTCCGTCGCTGACGCTGTTCGGTGGGAAGCCCATGGAGGGCTGGATCGCCGTGACCATCAGCGGGCTGGTCACCGTGTCCCTCCTCAAGCCCAACGGGCAGGTGCTGACGGCCACCGAGAGCCTGTGCCGCCTCCGCTGCCGCGTGGCCTTGGCCGACGTCGCCTTCACGGGCGGGGGCAACATCGTGGTGGCCACGTCCGATGGCAGCAGCACGTCCCCCGTGCAGTTCTACAAGGTCTGTGTGAGCGTGGTGAACGAGAAGTGCAAGATCGACACCGAGATCCTGCCGTCCCTCTTCATGCGCTGCACCACGGACCCCGCGCGCAAGGACAAGTACCCGGCCATCACCCACCTGAAATTCCTGGCTCGGGACATGTCAGAGCAGGTGGGAAGCTGCTCTTTGCTCCACCTGGCCGTCCTCAGGGGTGACCAGCATGTCCTTCAATACCCTTGGCATTCCTAGTTGCCCTTCTGGGAAGTGCTGCTGGTGCAGCTGGAGTTAGGGACCTGACCATCACCTCCCATTGATTCCAACCTCTGCTTTTTGCTGGTGGAGCATGACCTGACTGGGAGCAGGACCCTGGAAATGGAGGGTGGGAATGACCAGGGCTGTGCCCTCTGCGTTGTAATGCTCATGTGGGGGGCTCTGTTCCACAGGTGCTGCTTTGTGCTTCCAACCAAAACAACAGCATTGTGGAGTGCTGGTCCCTTAGGAAGGAGGGCCTGCCCGTCAACAACATCTTCCAGCAAATCTCTCCCGTGGGTGAGCGTCTGCACTGGGGACTCTTAAGAACAGGAGCTTGGTCTGAGGAAAAAAGCAGCACAGTTTCTCACATCCATTATCCCATATATGGGATTATTCAGAATCCCATGTTTATTTTCAGGTATTCTCAGTCCATTCTGTCTGTTTGCATCATAGGCAGCAACTTGCTGTTTCCAGGAAGGGCTTTGGTTGTTGCTTTCACTTCATAAAAGACATTTTGTGTGTTTTGCTGCGCAGCCGCCCTTCCTGCTGCCAGTGGAGCAAAGCCTCCCAAAGGATCGAGCAGCAGAGCCGGATTAATCCCCTGCCCAGGCTGCCTGGGCTCCACCTGATCTCAGATAGAACAGAATTAATTGGCACAGTTTGTTTGGTGAAATAGAAAGGATTATTGTATATAACGATCTTAATCACTCTCAGCAGAGCTTTCCATCAAGAGAGATTTAGCAAAACATGTTGTTTGTATAATTCAGTGAAAAAAATAGGGGAATGAGAGGGAAATGTCCCGGAAATAGATGGGAAACACACCAGTGAGGTGGAATGAAGAGTCAGTGCCTGAGCTGTGATCCTGCTTGGTTGGGGAGTGTGGGCAGAAATGAGGGGAGGATTTTCTGATCTCGCTGGGACAAAAGTCTCACTCATCTGCTCATTTTCCCAAGTGGGAGACAAGCAGCCCATGATCCTGAAGTGGCGAATCCTGTCTGCCACCAACGACCTGGACCGGGTGTCGGCCGTGGCGCTGCCAAAGCTGCCAATCTCCCTGACCAACACCGATCTGAAGGTGGCGAACGACACCAAGTTCTTCCCTGGATTGGGTAAGGAGTTCCTGTCGTCTTCCTCCTAAACATGTGGCTTTTGCCTGAAATTTCACCTTCTGAGCTGTAGCTGAAGTAAGAATGGGAGCAAAGCATATGGAATGCTGAAAGAAAACATTCAAACGGGGCATCTTCTCTGCCATCCCATTGTGTTTCCATGGGGAGAGGCCATGAAATGCTGATGGCGGGGCTGTGAGTCCCCAGCCTTATGGCTTCTCCACGGGCTTCAGTGGTGGCCACTGCTTCAGGCTGTGCCGGGAGGAGCTGCTTGCTTAGCCTTGCTTGTCTCCTGTCCCCAGGCCTGGCCTTGGCTTTCCATGATGGCAGTGTCCACATCGTGCACCGGCTGTCCCTGCAGATGATGGCCGTGTTCTACGGCTCCTCCTCGCAGCGCCCCGTGGACGAGCCGACCCTCAAGCGCCCGCGCACTGCGGGGCCCCTGGTGCACTTCAAGGCCATGCAGCTCTCCTGGACATCGCTGGCCCTGGCTGGTGTGGACAGTCACGGGAAGGTTGGTGCTCTTTTATGGTGGGGTTATTTCTCACCCAGGCTCTCTGAGGGATGATGGGTTCCTCGGAAAACAGTGGGAATTCCAGCTGCGAGATCCATATTGGGAAGGGATGTACTCTGTCACTGCAGGAATTGTCACTAGGCCAGGAGTGAGCTGCATTAGGCCCCTTGCTGTGTTGTAGTTTTGTGGGATGATTTTAAGGCCATTCCTGATGCCGGTTTTCCTTTGGTTCTTCCCTTCAGCTGAGCATGCTCCGCATCTCCCCCTCCATGGGCCACGTGCTGGACATGAACATGTCCCTGCGGCACTTGCTGTTCCTGTTGGAGTACTGCATGGTGACCGGCTACGACTGGTGGGACATCCTGCTCCATGTCCAGCCCAGCATGGTGCAGAACCTGGTGGAGAAGCTGCACGAGGAGTACATGCGCCAGAACGCGGCCCTGCAGCAGGTCAGTGGGTGGGAGCTCTTGGTTCACTCCCAGGGTGGGCACTGGGGGGCTCAGGGACTTGGAGGGGGAAGCAGCCAGTGCCAGTCCTCAGGACACGGGTGGCTCTGCCTGGCTGTGCTCTCTGAGTGCCCAGCTCGGGCAGTGATGGAGCTGGGAAGAGCCTCCATGTCACCAGCGTTCAGTTTCACTGACATCAGCGGGTCTCTACCTGTTGGAAACTCGGGGTGAGACGGTGAAGTCTATTTTTGGCAGATTCTGGGAGCAGCAGCACGTGCCCAGCGCAGCGCTCACGTGCGCAGCGTGCACCGTTCCTGTCGCTCCTGTGGCAGAAAGGGAGAGCAGAGAATAAAGCAGAGCAGCAGCTTTAATGAGCTTATGCTAATTCTGCCTTTCCTTGTGCCTTTTGCTGCGTTTCCCCGTCGCTCAGGTGCTCTCCACGCGCATCGTTGCCATGAAGGCGTCGCTGTGCAAGCTCTCCTCCAGCACCATCGCCCGTGTGTGTGACTACCACGCCAAGCTCTTCCTCATCGCCATCAGCTGCACCCTGAAGTCGCTGCTGCGCCCGCACTTCCTCAACACCCCTGACAAGAGCCCCGGGGACCGGCTCACCGAGATCTGCTCCAAGATCACGGATGTAGGTACTGACTGCTCACAGCATCCCTCGCTGCCTTCCCAAGGTTTGGGATTGGATCGTTCCCTACGGTGTCACGGTCTCATAGTAACTCCTGGGTTTGAGGAGGAGGAGAAGGGTGACCTCCGCAGTGAGGGTGTGAGGTTTGGATCCATCTTCCTGAGGCAGGCAGTGTCTTGCTTCTCTTCCAGACATTGACAAGGTGATGATTAACCTAAAGACGGAAGAGTTTGTCCTGGAGATGACGACACTGCAGTCCCTGCAGCAGCTCATCCAGTGGGTGGGGGATTTTGTGCTCTACTTGCTGGCCAGCCTTCCCAACCAGGTGAGACCTGGAGTGCCGGGAACATGCCGAGAGGACACAAACACCCATGGGCAGTGCTGGGGAGCTTTAGCCAGGGCACACAGGGCCACATGTCCCTGTCAGCATGAGCACTGGGGATGGGTAAAGAACAGCAGAATTAGTGAATGGCCCTTCCCATGCCTGTGTGGGGCTGGTGACACTTGGGGACACTCCTGTTGGAGCTCTGCAGAGGCGTCACCTTCAGGTCACCCTCTGCCATCCCCAGCAGCAGGTTCCGTAGGGTGTGTGCTGCTGGAAGCAGGAGCTGTCTGGATGCAGTGGGGTGTCTGGGGCCGGTGTGAGCCCCACCCGAGCCAGTGTGAGCCCCATCCATGCCAGTGTCCCCCTGCAGGGCTCCCCGGTGCGCCCCGGGCACAGCTTCCTGCGCGACGGCGCGTCCCTCGGCATGTTCCGGGAGCTCATGGTGGTGATCCGCATCTGGGGGCTGCTGAAGCCCAGCTGCCTCCCTGTCTACACGGCAACCTCCGACACCCAGGACAGCATGTCCCTGCTCTTCCGGCTCCTGACCAAGCTCTGGCTGTGCTGTGAGTGTGGTCGGTTCCCTGAACTGTAATTCCTGCAATAGTGGGGTGGGACGTGACTCCAAGGGGGTCTGGCACATTCAGAAAGGGCAAGTGCAGCTGCCAAGGTTATTGTTTTCCAGGCTGAGTTGGCAGTGGAGGAGGAGGCTGCACGCAGCTCTCTGGAGCTCTGAAGGAGAAATGTAAAGGTCACACGGGTTCTTTCCTTCGTTTCCCACGCAGGTCGTGAGGAAAATCACATCACGGAGCCTGACGATGCCCTGATCGATGAGTGCTGCCTCCTGCCCAGCCAGCTGCTCATTCCCAACATTGACTGGCTGCCCATCAACGACGGCATCATCAGCAAGCTGCAGAACAAGCAGCTGGTCCGGCTGCAGTTTGGGAAGGCTCCCGGGCTCGTTGGCCACACTGTCTCTTCCCAGTTCGATGCCTTTGTCAGGTACAAGCCTCTGGAACAAGTCAGTGCTGTGGTGAGAAGGGGGCTTGGCAGCTCTGAGGTTTGGCTTATCTCTGTGCTGCTGGGACCCAAGAGCAGTTTGTCCTCTCTGCTGGAATCTGTTTCTTGGCTTGTGATGGGTTGGGAATTTTAAGTACTGAAAAGTGATAGCAAATGGGGGGAAAAAGCCCGTTAATTAATGTGATTAATTGTGTCATTGTGACCACGAATCTCATGGCACTGGGTGGGCAAGTGGGCCAGAGCGTCTGCCATGTTGGCCAGTGGGATGCAGCTCCCTGTCCTGGGAGCAGCTTGTGGAAAGTGACACTCTAGGAAGGTCCTGTTCTCCCTCCCCAGGGCCCCTGGACAGCCCAAAATTGACCACCTGAGGCGGCTGCACCTGGGTGCGTACCCAACAGAGGAATGCAAGTCCTGTACCAGGTAAGTGACACTTGGCAGTGGAGCTTGGGCAGGACTTGGACTCTCCTGTGTCCTTGAGGAGCTCTCCAAGGCTGGTTGTGGCTGTGGTTAAGGTGTCCTCAATCTGGGACACCCAGATCTTTGTCAGAGTGTGGCGTTGTTGCAGCCTGGCCCTGGGTTAAAAATCAAACAGGTCAGATCAGGCTCTTAAATTAATCTGACCTGGAGGAGACCCTACAGCAACTCCTGTATGTGATGCCCGGTTCTGTGGGTCTGGTCATTAAAGCACCTGTGTGGTCATAGCAGAGCTGGAGGGAGGAACCACCCCACTGTCCTTGCTCCCATTTTGGGGTCATCATTCCACCAGCCTCGCATTTCATGCTGTCCTACTCATCCACCCTCACGGGAGAGCCTGGATTTCAGGATAATGGCTCAGGGAACAAACATCCATCTAAGTCATGTGATTGAATTAGCTTTAATTACTGGTTTTAATAGAAAGCCTCTGTAGCAGATCATTTTTGTGAGATGACTGTCAGTTGTTTCATGGATAAACAGCAGCTGGGGCTGTTCCTTGCCAGGCTCCAGCTCCAGCAGAGCCCTCAGCGGGATCGTTGCTCGCTGGTTTCAGCTGGTTTTGGTGCTCACAAGTGGCACCTGCAGATGACAGGAGCTGGTTTCCCCCACGGATACCCAGATCCCTGTGTGATCCATGCAGCACCCCAGCAGTGCTGGCTCTCCGCTGCCCCCCGGGCTGGCTGCACCCTTCATGTCCCCCCAGGTGTGGCTGTGTCACCATGCTGAAGTCGCCCAACAAAGTGACAGCAGTGAAGCAGTGGGAGCAGCGCTGGATCAAGAACTGCCTGTGTGGGGGGCTGTGGAGGAAGATGCCCCTCAGCTACTCCTGAGCCCTTCCCAGGGTGCAGTGGGGGCCACGAGCTGCACGGGGCTCCCTTCACAGAGGTTTTGGGACAAGGGAGTGGCAGCTCCTCTCCCTCATGCTGGAAAAGCTGCTGCTGCTCGTTCTTGGTTCAGCTGTGCTGAAAAAGAGAGCTGAGGGAGCTCTGCCTCTTTTAGCAGGGAAGAGCTGGAAAGGAATGCCTGAGGTTTCCCCATCGTTTGGGGCCCAGGAGGGGAGAGCCTGGCTGTGTTTCGGGGCTGTGCCAGCAGAGCAGCCACGTCCTGGCAGCTGCCCTGGCTTGGGCAGAGTGGTGATGGGGTGGCTGGTGAGGAACAAAGTCCCAGCTGAGGGGAGCACACCTGGTACCTCCCATCCATCCTGTGCCTCCGGCTGCTTGGGAAGTGCCCGATGGGCTGGGCACTCCTGATCCCTCAGCAAACTTGCCCCTCTGACAGGAGTTGGCTCCTGAGTGCCCATCAGTGTTGGATGGGAGCAGGAATGTGAGTGCTGCTGCCTGGAGTGAACTCTCCCTTTGCCTCTTGCTGTTGTAAATAAAAGTCCTCTGAATTTTGTACAGAACCGTGTGGTTTATGTCTGTGGTGTGACGTGGCCACCCAGCGTGGGGCCGGGGCAGCAGAGCCAGGGGAGGGCTGCCAGAGCATCTGTCAGGAAAGGAACCACCATTGTTGGAAAAAGGGGAAGGGGAAATGGATGTTTTCAAGGTTTGCCTTATGGACACTCGAGGAAAAAACATCAAATCCTTGGGGTTGTGTAAGCCTCCAGCTTCAGGCAGAGCTGGACACTTGAGCATGCCAGAGGAGGAGCGTTCCTGGTGCAGCCAAAAATCCTTTTGGGCTTTTGCTCTCTCTTGGCCCCTCAGCTGCTGCTGGCCCGGCAGGAAAGCACAACCTCCTGGAGCCAGCGTGGCTGTGCCTGTGGAGCCCCAGCCCTCTGGGGGTGATCTGGGCCTGCTCCTCTCCCACGGCTCCTTCAGCTCTTAGGGAGGAGAGCCTGGAGCCTTGTGCTGCTGCATCCCAGCCAGCAATTCCAGGTCCCCACAGACCGTTTAAGAGAGGGAGTGAGCCAGTCTTAGTACATTCCTTTCCCTCTGGAACCGTGATTTCATTATTCTTGAGAGCTGGAGCTGGTGACAGAGAGTTCATCCCTTGACTCCAGCGAATGTTTCGCTGCACAGAGCTGTAAGAGCTGTACAGACCTCTCCCCCTCGCTACTCTGCTGGTAATTAGGGACAATCGAATGGCTAATTAGGAAACTGCACCTTATTAAGGCTCTTTTCCCCTGTAAGTAAAACTCAAACCGGGCTCTCTGTGAGCTCTTCAGAGAACAGGTTTGGGGTTATTTAATGTTTGATTTGGAACAGGGAACAGCAGCACAGCAGGGGGATGGAGACACATTCGCATCCCCCTTGTCCCCCTGCTGACCACGGAGCTCCTGGGATGGGACTGGAAGGGTCTGGCAGTGCCCTGGGCCGTGCTGCTGCCCTGATCCCATCACTTGTGCCTTGGCCCTGCTCCCTCCAGGATAGGGCAGTGGGAGAGCAGGGGCCTGGGGGTGACAAGGGTTGTGGTGGGAAGGTGGGGGCTCTGCCCTGCCCTGCCCCTCAGCTCCTGGGACAAGAGGGTCCCAGTGAGAATCCTGCTGGGTTCCAGCACCGATCCCACCGTGAGAGCTGGAGCTGCCACTGCCATATCAGCAACAGGCAGATCCTGCTTTCCCAAATATTCACACAATGACCCTGCAGGAGGTCCCGGATCTGGATCCTATCACGGCCACACTGCAGGATGCGTCCCCTGCTCCCACCCGAGGCCACACCTTCCCCAAGGGCTCAACCTCAGCATGACCCACCCCATGTCCAGGTGCCCCCGGGCAGGGGTTCCCACGCAGACCCGCCCAGCTCCCCCCATGCACCCCACTCCCCCAGCCCAGCAGCTCTGCAGGAATCATCATCACTTTATTGCAGCAGTCGCAGGCAGCATTTTGGGCACTTTCAGCAAAGCCTGTTGAGGGCTGTGACCCCCAATTCTCCCCCACCTGGGCCCTGCGCTTTGTGAGTGGGGGGCCAGGGACCCCCTTCCTTAGTTCCTTGCCAGTCCCCTGGCCCAGCCCTCCCTCCTGGCGTGGGGGGACGCTCTGGCAGCGGGGTGGGCAGCAGTGGGAGCCCCTGGCACGCAGTGGGGCGGCACTGTGGGTGCTCTGGCCGTGCTGGCAGCCGCAAGCCGTGGCATGGAGCAGGTCCCTGCGGTCCCCTCAGCGAGTGTCCCCCTCCTCGTCCGCAGAGGCCATGACGCTGTCGATCCAGGCCGTGTACGGGGCGATGCGGGTGTAGATGGCCGGTTTCTTGTAGTTGCCGCAGACCCGGGAGCCGGCCGTGACCACCCCCTCGGCCACCCCGTTGCAGACCAGAGGGCCACCGGAGTCTCCCTGCAGGACCAAAGCTCATCAGTATGGCCAAGGGTTTGCTGGACACCCCAGCCCATCTCCCACCCCTCATTCCTGCCTCCAGACTCCTGTGCTCTGCTCTGCAGTGGCCAGCACAGGGCCTCCTCACCCCGGGGATGTTGTCCCCTCCTGCTCTGCAGCCCCTCCCCTCTCCCAGGCTCTGGGCATTGTCCCCTCTTGCTCCCTCCCAGCTCTCCAGGGGTCTGGCAGTGCTTCCGTGGTGGGTGTGTGGTACCTTGCAGGTGTCCATCCTGCGGGAGTCGGTGCACATCATGTTCTTGGTGATGGTGCCGTCGTGCCGCGTGCGGTGGTTGCAGACATCGCGGCTGATCACCGGCCGCTCCACCTGGTGCAGCTTGTCCGGCCGGCGGCCACTGTGGTCGATGGTGCCCCATCCGGCCACCTCGCACACCGTTTCGGCCGCCACATCCCTGTCCTCCCGCTGGAAGGGCAGCACCCGCACGTCCGCGTTCAGCTCCGCTTTCTCCTCCAGCTGCCACAGATCCAGCGGGGACCCAGGTCACAGGGGCAGCAGGGCACAGCGAGCCCAGCCCTGACACCGGCACCACCCCAGCCTCAGCCACACTCAGGGCTTTGCCTCCCGAATGAAGCCCCAGGATGCAGTCAGAGACCAGAGCTGGAACTATGAGGAAGATGGAGGCATTTGGACACAGCTCAAAGGTCTTTGGTGGGGGAAGCAGGGATGGTCCCATGGGACAAGGGAGGGATGGACAAGACAACCAGGCCCAGCCTGACCATGAGGATTTCCTCTGGCCAGTCAGTGACCCTGCAGGGTCCCAAGAGGCAGTGGGATTTGCAGGAACGGGGCTGTCCCTGGTGGGGAGGAGGGTCCCATCAGCCGCCAGCCCACCTGGAGGAGAAGAAGGTCATCCTTGTTGTTGTGGATGTTGCTGCCAGGGTGGGGGAACTGGGCGCGCACTTGGTACAGGCGTTTGTGGGGTTCCGGTTCCGTCAGTGAGTGGGCACCCAGCAGCACCTGGAAGAGTTTGCCATCCCTAGAAGAGAGTCAGAGTGTGGCACAAACAGCTGGGGGTATCACTGCACCCAGCCATGGAAATGGGGTGCTGTGGGGGATTGGAGAGCCCCCCAGGGAGCTCCAAGAGGTCCTGCAGCCCCTGCCCAGTCCTCCCTGCAGGTGGGAGCTCAGTCCCGTGCTTTGACAACGGGGTTGAGGCTATGGAGTGGGATTTGGCCTGAGTCCAGCAGCCCCCCCAGCCATGCACTGACCCCCACACACACTCACGTCTCCTCGGTGCAGTGGGCAGCGCTCAGCACCCACTGCTCAGCGATGAGGAAGCCCCCACAGACGTGCTGCCCGTCCATCTGCAGCGAGGCCATGTACGGCTTCAGGTGGGGCTTGGCTACGGAGCCCCTCAGGATCCGTCCCCTGGGCTGCCCTGCAGGAGAGAGGCTGGGTCAGCTGAGGGGCACGGGGTGTCCTTTGGTCCCTTCCCAGGATCCCTGGACCCGTCCTTGTGGGCTGCACCAGCACCTGGCTGCAGGTGGAGGCAGGAACTGGGGAGCTGGGCAGGAACCCCCGCGCTGGGGACGCCGCTGCCCTGGGGCGTGGGGGGTACACTCACCATGCACTGGGGCCCAGAGCAGCAGCAGCAGCCCGAGGACGAGGACGGGAGCAGGACTCGGCCCCATGGCTGCAGTGCCCGGCGATGCCTCTGCCCGGCTGCGGGGTGTGCAGGAGTTTTGGGGAGCGCGCAGGGGCTGCGGGGTGGACGCTGCTCACCCGGGGCTGCGGCTGGGACTCGCTTTTATGTCCAGTTTGGGGCAGGAAAGGGGCGGGGGGGGGAGGCGCGGAGGGAGCGGGGGGGTTTCCGCAGCGTGGGCTGAATGTTTTGAAATATTCAGCTTATAAAAGGGGTCAAGAGTTCCCGGCACAAACAGCGCGGGAGGAGGAAACAGCCCGGCCCAGCTGCCGGCTCTGGCACCCACCGCCGGGGATTTCTGCGCCGGGGTTTTTAATGCCGAAAAAGTTCAGGCTCTTGGCAAATGAAGGCTCCGGCAAATTCTATCCCGGCCCCGCCCCCCGCAGGAGAAGGGGGCCCCGCCCGGCCCCGCTGGGTGCTGGGTGCCAGCTCGGTGGGTGCCCAGGGATACAAACCCGTCCCCTGCGTTTGCCCTCGGGCTGACGAGGACAGCGGGGTCATCCCTGCCCCGAGGGGGGCTCCTGCAGGGCTGGGGGCGGCGGTGATGGGAGGGGTGATGGCAGCGACAGGGGCGGTGTCCGGGATGCCGGTGTCGGTGGTAGCCCCGGTCGCCTCTGCCTTTCTCCCCGGTGCCACTAAGCGGAGCCACCGCCTCGGCTCCCGCCCGGTCCCGGCGCGTCCCTGAGCTCCGGAGCCGCCCGGAGCCCCCGCCCGGGCTCGTTCCCGGGGCCTCACATCGCGCCTCGAGGTCTCTTGTCGAGATGGCCACCGTGGCCACCGTGGTCACCATGGCCACCCACAGCGCAGCCGGGACCGAGCAGGGCTCCTGGGGACACCCCACAAGGGGCTGGAGCCCACCCTCTCCTTCTCCTCCTGCTCCACGAGCCTTTACAGCTCCGAGCTGCCGCATTCCCTTTGTCCGGCTGCGTAGACGCCCCATCGCCCCGACCTCTGACCCTCCGACCCCCCCAAGCCAATGGACCCATGGTCAGCAGCTGGCCGGACTCATCGGCGAGGAGGGGGCCGGGCACTGGGGGTCCCCGGAGGCTCAGGAGTCCCTCTGCAGTGGTCGCTTCGCCTCCCCGCTGTCCCCACGTGCTGGTGGCACATGGTGGGCAGGGGTCAGTGGTGTTGTGGGAGGCGGCCGAGTCTGGCTCAAAACAGGGATTTTCCGCAGGGAGAGCAGCTTAATCGCAGCTTCCAGGGATTCGGGATTTAGATGTTAAATACGCCCGGAGATTTCTGCCCACTTAGGGCCAAAAATGGAATAAGGGCACCGTGTGGAGCCAGGGCTGCTCAGATCCCGGACAGCACTGTGACAGGGTGGGCAGTGGGCAGTTGGGGGGAACAAGTGAGTGTGGGGTGCAGGAAATGGGGTACAGGGTGGGGTACTGGGTAGGGAACAGCCGGGATCCTCTGCAGAGCGAGGGGACAGGGGCAGATGGGGCTGGGGTGCTGCTGCTTCTGCCGGGAGGTGCCAGGAGGCTCTAGAAAGCAAAGGGAGCTGCACCCACCTCCCCAGGCCCAAGTGTGGGACACACAAGGCTCCTGCTGAGGGATGGCTCCCGGCACCGTCCCTGGGGCTACTCATGAGTGTGGGTCCAGGACTCGCCCCGAGTCCCCCGGGAAGCCCCCAGGTGCCACGGGCAGGGCAGGTACCCCCCGGCCGACAGAGCCCAGGTGAGGGCTGGCAGAGCTCTGGGGCGCTGGGTTTAGGGGTCACGCACCCCTGTGATGCGGGACCCCCGCTTGGGCACCCCTCGGGTCCCCACAGGCCCAGGGAAAGGGAGGGGGCTCTGCAGGGCAAGAGGAGCCTCGGGGCGGGGGACAACCCCCCGCAGCACACGGGGGCAGGGGAGCTGATCGGGGGGCCGGCGGTGGAGGCAGCCCGGGTTGGGGGCGGCCCCGGGACCCCCCGAGCCCCTCGGTGCCTGGGCATGGTCCGGGGTGCGGAGCGGTGCGGAGGGAGGTCGGTCCCACGGCTGTCCTCGGCCCCGCCCGGCCCTTTGTCTCGCCTCGATCCCCCCCCGACCTCCCGACCCCCCCCCAGACCCTCCCAGACCCCCATCCCTGGACCAACGGGGGCTCGATGGGGGCTCGGCGGGGGCTCGGCGCCCCGGGAGGGGCCGGGGGCGGCGGGGCGGAGCGGGGGGCGGCGGGCGAGGGAGGAGGAGAAGGAGGAGGAGGAGGCGGCGGGGGCGGAGGAAGCCGCCGCTCCCCGCGCTCCGCCGAGGCAGGAGCATCCCGGATCCCGGGGACATCCCCCCCACAGCCGCCGCTACCGCCGCCCCCCGCCCCGCTGCGCCCCGGGCCGCCGCTGAGGTAAGTGGGGGACACGGACCGGCACAAAGGGCCGCTCCTCCCTCCCCCGACACCCCCTCCCATCTCTCGGCCCCGACCCCCGCCCGCGGCTGCGGCACAGTCCCTGCGAAGGGGAGGTTCCCCGCTGAGCCCCCCGCCCTCCCGCTCATACCCCCGGTTAATGCTCCGTTCTTGCCCCCCCTTCATTGCCCCTCGCCGTTGCCCCTCGTGGCTCCATCCCCGTTGTCCTCCCCCCTCGTTTCGCAGCCCGGGCTCGGTGCAATCTCGTAGGGCTGGGGCCGGGAGGGCTCGGGGAACCCCATCCCCGGCCCGGCTCTGCGGGCGGCACAACCCCTCTGCACGCCCTCCGCAGCAGCCTCGCCGCCTGTCGCGGTAGTGACCGCCTGTCGCGACAGACGAGCCTCCGCCCCACCTGTTGTCACAGCCCCTGGGGCTGGCACCCCCAGTTCCGGCTGTGTCTCTGGTGAGCGGGGGCAGTGGGGTGACCTGGGGCTGACCAGGGGTGACATGGGGTGCCCATACCCCTGCAGAGCCGGGTGGTGGCACAGGGGTGCTCGTCCCCCTCGGGGGTCAGGAACTGGAGGGGTGGCCAGGGGTCACCGGGGCTGCCCATCCCCCTGCCACGCGGTGACACTCGTGCCCCCACAGGGTGGAGGCACAGCCCAGTGGGACCCCTGTGCCTGCCCAGGACCATGATCCCCCCCAAGGAGAAAGCCCACGCTCCCAAGGACAGCATGACACTCCTGCCCTGCTTCTACTTCGTGGAGGTGGGTGTGGGGTGGGTGGGCACGGGGTGGGGGCTGTGCAGGAGGTTCTGTCCTGGGCCCTGGCACGGCAGGTGGGGGTCTGTGCCCCGTTCTGGCAGTGCCATCGCTCCGGGGGCACGTTGGTCCCCACTCTCTCCTCCACAGCTGCCCATCGTGGCCTCCTCCGTCGTGACACTCTATTTCCTGGAGCTGACGGACCTCTTCAAGCCGGCCAAGGTGGGCTTCCAGTGCCATGACCGGGCACTCTCCATGCCCTACGTGGAGACCAACGAGGAGCTCATCCCACTGCTGATGCTGCTCAGCCTGGCCTTCGCCGCGCCTGCTGCCTCGGTGCGTCCGGGCTTGTCCCGCTGTGGGGGTTGGGGCAGAGCTGGGGATTGGTGTCTGGCAGTGTCCAGCATCTGTTGGGCAGCTCTGCCAACATCCCAGACCCGCCCAGTCCCTCCTGAGCCAGCGGTTCCTTCCCAGATCATGGTCGGGGAGGGCATGGTGTACTGCCTGCAGTCCCGGCTGAAGGGCCGCGCTGGTGCCGAGGGCAGCATCAATGCTGGTGGCTGCAACTTCAACTCCTTCCTGCGCCGCACCGTCAGGTTTGTGGGTACGTTGTGCCACAGCCTGAACAGGACCTGGGGGCTGGAGGGGACCTGGGGCCACCCTGGCTGTGATAGCAGGAGCACGGCCCCACCCAGACCCTGGACACTGCACCAGACCCTTTCCAGCAGGTGCCCCAGGGCTGGGTGAATCCTGGCTGCCCCACATGGGATGGGGGTGACCCACTGTCCCGCTCCTGCCATCCCCAGGCGTCCACGTGTTCGGACTCTGTGCCACGGCCCTGGTGACGGACGTCATCCAGCTGGCCACTGGCTACCACGCTCCCTTCTTCCTGACTGTCTGCAAACCCAACTACACCCTGCTGGGCACCCCCTGCGACGCCAACCCCTACATCACCCAGGACATCTGCTCAGGCACTGACAAGCACGCCATCCTCTCTGCCAGGTACGTGCCAGGGGAGCCCTGTGCCGCCCTGCCAGCCCTCCTGCCCCGTCCCAACCGTGTCCCTTCTCCCTGCAGGAAGACCTTCCCATCCCAGCATGCGACGCTCTCAGCTTTCGCTGCCGTCTATGTGTCGGTGAGTTCCCAGCACTGCCTGGCACATGCCAGTCCTGTGCCATGGGAAGCTGTGTCCCTCTCCTGTTGGCACAGACAAGCTCTGCCCGATATTCCTGTGCCCGTGCTGGGTGTGGGTGCAGGCACCTGCAGTCCCACATGCACCCAAGAGCTGTGTGTGTGGCCGGGGCCGTGACTAACACCCTGTTCCTGCCTCAGATGTATTTCAACTCCATCATCTCAGACAGCACCAAACTCCTCAAGCCCATCCTGGTCTTCGCCTTTGCCATCGCCGCTGGCATCTGTGGCCTGACCCAGATCACCCAGTACCGCAGCCACCCCGCTGACGTCTACGTGGGCTTCCTGATCGGCTCTGGCATCGCCGCGTACCTGGTGGGTGCTGGTCCTGCCCGTGGCCCAGGGAGGGGGGTGGGGGAGGCTGGGGGGGCCATGTTGACTCCCCACTCTCCAGAGCAGCTGTGGCCGCCCCATCCCTGGAAGTGTTCAAGGCCAGGCTGGACAGGGCTCAGAGCAACCTGGTCGAGTGGAAATTGTCCCTGTCTGTAGCAGGGGCATTGGACCAGATGACCTTTAAAAGTCCTTTCCAACACAAACCATTCTAGGATTCTATGGTTGTCCTTCCCACAGGCTTTCCATGCTGTTGGCAACTTCCGTGCCCCGATGGAACGCGTTCCGACGCAGGCGCCGGCCAAGGACGCGCTGCGGGCACTGACACAGCGGGGCCATGACTCCGTCTACCACCAGAACAAGTCGGTGAGCACCGACGAGCTGAACCCACAGGCACGGCTGGAGGAGGCGGCACGGCCGGTGCCGCGTGAGAAGAATTCGCTGGGCAGCCTGAAGCGGGCCAGTGTGGACGTGGACCTGCTGGCCCCCCGCAGCCCCATGGGCAAGGAGAACATGGTGACCTTCAGCAACACCCTGCCCCGCGTCAACACCCCCTCCATGGACGACCCCGCGCGGCGCCACATGACCATCCACGTCCCCGTGGACGCCTCCCGCTCCAAGCAGCTCATCACAGAGTGGAAGCAGAAGTCGCTGGAGGGCCGGAGCATGACGCTGGCGGAGGAGGCGACACAAGCCCGGGGTGTGGGGGAGCCCGGCGAGGAGGTGCCCCCCTCCCTGTACCCCACAGTGCAGGCGCGCTCGGCCGAGCGGGCGGCCATGGGGCCCCGTGTGCTCATCCAGCCCCGGCCGGGCGCCTCGCAGCTGGTGCACATCCCCGAGGAGAGCCAGGCAGGCGCCGGGGCCGCGGCCGGCAGTGGGGCAGCTGTGAGGGCCAAGTGGGTGATGGTGGCGGAGAAGGGGGGAGCGCAGCGGGTGGCCAACCCCCCGCGCCTAATGCAGGTCATCGCCATGTCCAAGCAGCAGAGCCTTGTCTCTGTCACCCCCAAGCACTCGGAGACGTCCTCGTCCTCCACCAGCTCTGACTCCTCGCAGTACCGCTCGCCCTCCGAGCGGGACAGCTCCAGCATCATCACCATCGACGCCCATGCCCCTCACCACCCTGTTGTCCACCTCTCTGCAGGCAACGGGCCCTGGGAGTGGAAGTCTGGGTCGAAGGGGTCAGAGGGGCCAGACACCTACGAGCTGGGTGAGGTGGGGAAGGATTTCCATGGCTTCCGCCCAGCCAAGAGTGCCGGTGTCTCCCCTGGCTCCTCTGTCAGCGACATGGAGCAGGACGAGCCACGCTATGGCAGCCTGGCTGCCATCCCGGGGGCAGCAGGAGGTGGTGGGGAGCGGGTGGAGGCCCCCCCTGAGGGGCTACTGGCCACAGCCAGCCGCGACTCCACGCTGCGGAGGAAGCCGGCCGAGCGGGACGGGACGGCGGACGGCGAGGTGGACCTGTACTACAAGAAGATGCAGGCAGGCCGCAGGTTTAAGGACTGAGCCCCGGTGCCTTGCCGGGGGCCCCATGCCCCTGCCCTGATTTGGGGGGGCTCTGTGATTCTGGGGCCCCTCTGCAGGGGATGGCAGGACGGGGCTGGATTTACTCTCAAGCAGCACAGCCACGCTGGTCCTGAGCCAGTTGAGACGTCTGTGGGACCCCTGGCATGGGACCCTGCTCCCACCTGAGCAGCTGGAGGGGCTTTGCCCCCACAGGCTGTGGGGCTGGGCAGCTCCAAGCACTTTTGACTTTCTTTTTCTCTCTAACACTGGTGCTGACATTTCTGAGGGGTTCTTTTATTCCGGCTCTGGAAGTGGATGTCTGTAGGGGGGAGCGGGGAGGGACAAATGGTGCCGAAGGGCTTTGGGGGGCACTAGATCAAGGGGTTTAACAGGGGGAAGAGGCTGCTGTGGGGCAGCAGGCCCTAGCTCATGGGGGGGATTCATGGGTGATAGGGGTCCTGTGACACCCCACCATCCTGCGCCACTGGTCTGTGTGAGCGAGCCTGAGGGTGGACAGACTGGGAGGGGGGGTCTGCCCAGGGCTGTGGCTCTGGGCGTGCAGAGGCTGTAAATACTGCAGGGACTGGAGGAGAGGGGGGTGTTGGGGTAGGGGTGCAGTGGGGACCGAGCTCCACCCCAGGAGGCGCAGCCCTGGGCTGCAGCCGAGGTTTGGGGGGAGCAGGGAGGGGATCTCCAGACTGCGAATATGTCGGGCAACAGCTGGAGCTGCTGTGGTTTGAAACGCAAATAAACACGTGGATGTTCCCTGGCTGGGTTCCTTCGGCAGGGTGGAGGTCAGCTGGGTCCCACAGCTGGCGGGGGGGGGGGTTGGGACCAGGGCTCTGGCACCTGCGGGAGTTCCCAACCATGGGGAGCGGTGGCTGGGGCAGCAGCGTCCCCCCGCCCCCCAACGGGACACTGTGCCGATGGCACCAAACTGCCACTGCCAATTGGATTAACAGTGGATATACCAAAGCCTTCGCCTTGCAAACATATGGATTATCCACATAACCCTGATTCGATGCTGGAAAAGCCACCCGGGATTAGCGGGAGGATTGTGGCAACAGCTCGTGGTGTGGGGGGTTGTGGGGGGCCCTGGGGGCAGGGGGTCGAGGGGGTCCAACGCCAGCCGGCACCAGGGCCGCGGGGCTGCTCCATCCAGCCGCGGTGCGGGTGACCCGGGGAGGTGACCCGGAGCTGCTGGCGAAGGTCACCGGGATTGACGCCGCGTTCCGGCGGTCCTTGGTGGGGGCCGGAGCGATGCGGGGGCTCCCAGCCCACCAGCCCCACGTCGCCCCCGCGCTCACGGCTCATTGCGGTGCCGATGGCGTCACGCGCCGCTTCCCGCCGCCTCTGACCCAGCGGTTTCCATGGCAACTGACAGCCCCACATCGCTCTCGCAGTCTCGGGCAACCCCGCAGCCCCGCACCCGCTCCCGCAGCCCCCGACCCCCTTCGGGCAGCCCCCCAGCAGCCGCTGCTGCATCGCTTGGGGATCCGCGGGGTCGGGAGGGAGCGGGAGCATCCTCATCCTCATCCTCATCCTCATCCTCCCCCCGGCCCCGCACAGGGTTGCAGCAAGAGGGGCTGCCAGCCCCCATTATCAGCTCCGGCCTGGATTCTGCTTCGGCACCGCACATGTCCGGTGTCCCGATCTTTTCCGCTGGGGACACCCCGGCACATCCCCGTGTTCCCCGGGTGAGCCCCAGGGGCAGGGCCCGGCTTTGTGACACACAAAAGGCTCAGCCCCGCTCCCGGCCCCGCCCCGGTGCTCGCTTTGCCCCCAGCCAAGAGTGGGTCCCCGATTTGGGGTTCCCGCTGGCAGCTATTCCCTTTTGGCACTCAGCGGTGCTGAGGGCGTGCGGAAGGCCGGGGTTTAGGGTGTTCTCTCCGCAGGGAGCATCGTCCCCCGGCTCCGGGCAGGAGCTGGAAGAGCCCTTTGGTGCGGACACGGCGCGCTCCCGGCTGCCACAGCCCCCGCTTTCCCCGCGTCAGCGCTTTCCCGTTAAAGGCAGCTTCAGGGAAGTTCCCTCCTCTGCCGGACAGGACGCCCGGGCAGAGCCGGCCCGGGAGGACGCAGAGGCAGCCCCCGACACGGGCTCTGCTGTATCTGGGGCACGGCCTGTCCCGGGGCCAGGCTGGGGGGTTCTGCTGTGGGAAGGGGTAGGAGGGGAGCCGGGGCAGGACGCGGCCCCCCCGGAGCCGCCACTGTTCCCATGGGTACCCCGTCCATCGCTGCCACCCCGGTCATCTTGCGCCCGTGCCAGCAGCCGATCAGCGTCCGAGGGGCCAGGGAAGGGCAGGGGGATGCCTGCGATGGATGCAAAGCCTGGGCTGGGCCCCAGAGAACTCAGGGAACCAACCCCGGAGCGATGATCCTGCTCACTCCTGCGGGGCAGCAACGCATCCCCCTCGGCCGAGCTCTCACAAGCACAGGCGGAGAGGCAGCTGTTACAAATCGCATTAGCCTTTCACGGAACAACAGTGGTTCCTTTCAGCAGCCCCCGGCTCCGGCAGGACCCCCTCGGTAACCCTGGAGGCACAGGGCTGTGCAAACGCCTGCGGAATACGCTGGAGCCTAATGCCAGCACAGCCCAGAGGGATGGGGCCAGCAGAGCCACAACAGCAGCTCCAGGTGGGGATTGTGTCGCCCCTCAGGCCCCGGTGACTTTTGGACAGGAGTTTGAGCAGAGCTGAGCATACAGGTAAGAACCAGATCCCTAAGGAAGCACTGTGCTCCTCAGGGAGCTCATGGAGAGATGGGAATTGCACCTCCTCCCACAGGATGCAGAATGCCACATCCAGCCCCACAGCTACAGCACAGGACTACAGAGAGGAGGGTTTGATTCAAAGTGGGTTATTTTTCATGGGTATTAGCCAGAACATATGGAAAGTTTAGGAACATGAAGTAACAAAGTGCTGGAGTGTGACACAGGCAGAGCATCAGCGAGGGCCCGACAGCCTCAGGCCTTGGGGCTCCAGCCTGGCACCGAGGGGCCGGACCCCATCCCATGGCTCCACGGAGACAGGGACACGCACTGCCAGCCCAGAGGGTGCGAAAAGTCAAAGTTATATAAAATGAGGCAGCTGGAATTACATGAGAAGGAAAAATCAGAAGCAAAACAGGCACAATAAAGAGGAGGAAGATCAGGAGTGAAGGATACAGAAGAATTTATTGAAAGCACAAGTACAGACTGGGCACCAACTGCTTCTACAATCTCAACAGGAAATAATGGAGCTACAGAAAGGTACAAAGGTTGTTATAAAATAGTTTTAATTTCATTTCTTTTTGCATTACAAACATTCTTTGAAAGAGGCAATGGAATTCTGATGGTGTGTACGCTTCCCCTCCCCACCCACCTTCCACAATACTGAACCTGGAATTGCTGTTATCAAAATATACAATACATCTGGTCACCATAAAAAACTGGGTTTTGCTGCCCCTCATGTCTTACAACAGGTATAAAAAAATTATAAATATGTACACCCTTAGTTACTCACATTCTTTACATGCAAACACAGGATCCGAAGGGAGCGCCCGCCGTGCCGGGGGCCTGGTTACCCCAATCCATCTGTGATTTGCACAGGACACCCAGAGTGTCCTGGCCGGGGCCCGGCCCCGGGAGCCTCCCCAGAGCTGGGGAGGGTGATGGGGGAGCACTGACCAGTTACCCCAGTGCTGCTGTGCTGGGTGGGCTGGGTCCCCTGTGGGAGGAACGGGTGTTTCACTGGGGAGGGGACGAGCCCAGAACCATCGAGACCCCCGGCTGTGCCCTCCTGCAGGACGCTGGCAGGGCCCGGGGGAGCCTTGCAGGGGCAGAGCCCTGGCTCCAGCACAGCTCACCCAGATTTAGAGGTACCCAAAAGCAGCTGGGGTGATGCTGTCACCGGGGGTCTTGCCCTCCCCTCAGGGGTACCCAGCACGCCACAGCCCCAGCCGGACCCTCGCTCGGACCTCACACGCTTCTCCAGCATAATTCATATCCTTGAGAGTCCAGGGAGGAACTACAGAAAGTTAAGACTTCTCCAAACACTCAGTGCTAGGCAAGTCAAGAGCTCCCATACCAAGCAAGGAAATCAGAACTTGCAACACTAAGACAATTAAAAAACAAACTTTGGTCCACAATTTGCAGAAAAACCCTGAAAAAAAGTACAAGATTCTTGTTATTTTGCATCCGAACAGGTTGCAGGTTAGAGGGAAATGTAAGGCAACATCGGATCACACGGAATAGAAGGCAGAATGGCCCGGGAAAGAGTTGTAAGCCAGAAAAAAACAAAACAACAAAAACAAAGGTTGTATCATTGGGAAAAACCGATCTGCTGCATTCTACTTTTAATAAATTCCCTTCCTAGAACAACATCTGGGCTTATAGGTTCAAAAGATAAAAAAATCTTTAGCCTGGGTCCTATTCCTTCCATTCCCGAGCTGTTCATGCTCATTCTCTCACACCCTCGTCTCTGCTCATCCTCAGCCACGACCTCAGCCTGGAAACTACTCCTGCCCTACAGCTTCAATTACAAAACAAAGAAAATAAAGTACAGTATACACGGGTAATACCACAAAGGAGTAAATTTAGATTACGTTTATACCATCTTATCATTCTATAAAAGGTACTTAAACTATTTCTTTTGCATATAAAGAGATTAGAATATTTGGTCAACTGGAAATATTGCTAGGCACAGAGGACAGCAACGGCATCAAAGTATAATACAAGGATTCAAACAAAAGCTCAAATGCTGAAGACATGCTCTAAGAACGATGGCGGAGCTACAGCAGCCTCGTTAATCTCCAATTAGGGGCACAAAGGTACCTCTTGCAGGCACCTTTCTAATTGTGGGGTATCCAAGGATTCTCCAAATCCTAGCCAAGCATTTAGGTATATACACAGACAATTTCGACAAACTCTGATTCATCTTCACAAGTGTCCCACAGCGGCTCTTTTGTCCCTCACCAACGCTCTGTGAGGGCAGAGCCTGCGGGCTCGCTCCTGACACTGGAATGTGATTTGGCCTTGGGAACGCTCCCCCACCCAGACTTTTGCTCAGCCACAAAGGCTCTCAGGTAACTCCCACCTGAGTTTGCAGGTGGCAATGACCCACGAGCAGACTGGGAAGTGGCACAGGGCAGACGTGGAGATGGAGACACGTGCAGGGCAGCGGGGAACGACTGCCCCGAGTCACAGCCCAAAATTTCCTTTATCCACTTTGCCAGTTCCCCCGGCTGATCGTCAGCCAGAACCACTCCCCCCCCTCAGCTCTGCCCATCCCCTCCCTGCAGCTCAGATGTTTTCCCCAAAGAAGTAGAAGGTTTAAGGCACAGGACAGCAGGTGCACAGGTAAGGTGGGATCAATGCAACCGAGTGTTGTGCTGGGCGGGTTGGGAGCTCCTGGTCACCACAATCCTGACTCCAAGGCGCTACAGTGAATTCACACAGTGGTTTTAGGTCTTTCAAGGCATGGATGGGTAAGGAAATTAAAAAAAGGCATCAATGTGAAACCTGATAAACTTGTTGGGATCTGCTTTTTGGGGGAGGAGGAGCAGGAGGGGAGGGGAATTTCCCAGAGCAGGTTCCATAGTGTAAACTTGAACTTGTGATTTTTATTGGAACAGTCAAGATTGTTACCCATCACCGCAAGGTTAGCAAGAGGAATTAAAATTAATTTTCTTTTTTTTTTTTTTAAAAACCGGTAAACTGATTTCTCTTTAAAAAAATAAAATCTCTGGTCTTTTAAGGTCACTTCAGCTGCATTTTTAAAGTGGCTTTTTTTTTTTTTCTGGAATGATGGAAGTTGAAACCCTGGTGTCCAGCCTTTTAAGGTCAAGGCTGAACCCCAGAGGTTTTAAGTCAAGTCCATTTTTACTCAGGCCTTCCCAAGCTCTAAATGGTGGACTTGGAAAAGGACACACGCAGGTGATGGTTCTCCCCCAGGTCATGATTGTGGAGGTCAATGAGGGACTGAATGGCTTCTTCCACAGAGCCCATCTGGATCAGAGCCATTTTACGGTCCTTCCTGACAAGACACAAGTTTCAGGCACGTTCAGTTCCATTGCAGGAGTTTCCCCAGCTTGATCCAAGTTCTCCCATCCAGCAGAGAATTAACCCCCTGGGTACCTGCACCACACTCACTCTTTAGAGGGGCGTCTCTGTGGCAAGCACACACAGTCCCTACTGCTCACTCAGTGCTCAACCCAAGGGTACTCAGGAATTCTTTATTCCAGAGTCAAACACTGTTAGTAAGGATTCTGCTCACCTTTGAGCCTTTTACTGGAACCAAGTACTTCCACCCTTCCCATATGAAAACCCCAGAGTAAGGAGAGGACGTAACACAAAACACTTACTGGAAGAATTTGAATCCTTTGACCATCCCACCATTGCTTGAAAATAACATTTTAAGGTCTTCTTCAGTTACTGAAGGTCTGAAACAAACAGTTTTCCCAGTCAAATGGACATTGACAGAACAAGTTTATCTCAAAATACTAATTCTCATCAGAGACTTCTCTAAATTCCCTACCAGCAGCCTCTTGGTGTGGCAAGGCAATGGAACAGGGAGCTGGGTGAGCTCTCCTGGCAGCAGCACAGAGCTGCCTGTGCCCACCCTCACAACTGAGGCTGCAAACACCTCAATACTCAGCCAAACAGGAACTCTCCCTGCGGATACTTACGGAATATTGGACAGATGAAGAGTGGCAGAAGGGGGAAAGATGTTTTGGAAATTTTTGGAGCCTGGTTTCTTGAAACGATGTAGAGGAGAAGTCCCATAGTCCTTGGTCAGGCCGTGGTCCTCCTGGTTCTCACGGGGCAGCTGCACTGTCTGGTGCTTGGACAGCGTGATACGGATTGGCTTCCCGTGGAGCTTCTGCCCATTCAAGTGGCTCATGGCTGCAAGGGGGAGGACAGACCTGACTGCAGGGTACTTCAGTTTTGTTCAGACACGAATCCAAGGCCAGAATTTCTCTGCCCTCGCAGACACCGCACCCTGCAGGGTCCCTCTGCCTCACTGCAGTGCCAACTTCCCTCTCGCACCCACGAGCCACCCCTGTGCCAGAGCAGCCCCACAGCCACACCCCCCGAGGCATGGATACATTTGGGTCTTCTGTTGGAAGAGAAGAAAGTGCCAATATCAAAGCTTTAAGTACCCCTTTTGTCTCTAACTGCTCAGAGTCTGACCCTGCCAAGCTTACCAAGCTGGGCCTGATTCCCATCAGCCATCTGAACCAGGGCATTATCTTTCTTATTAAATAAAATCTTCACCCTCTGCACATCACCATAGACTCCTTCAAAGAGGGAGGAAACAAGAACAGTCTTAGGTAGGGAAACAAAAAGTCTCATTCAACTTAACATCAGCTAATCAATCCAACAGCAAAAACATCCATTCCCAACCAGAACTGATCTCATTCCAACCATGGCTACGTATTCTGCTCTAATTAAGGGAATTCTTATATAGCAGAATAATAATGGAACAATACATTAAAGAAAAGACATTGGGTTTCAGCAAAAAGCCAAAATCTTACTGCCAGAAGACTGGACAATTTCGCATGCTCTCACCATTTAAAACTCTTATCAAAGACATGCAAAGCAATAACCCATGCAGAACTGAACCAAAACCAAAGGCAAACTAAATTAAACAGCAAACTAAGTAAACAATGTAAAACCGAAATTATGCATTCAAAAAATAAAAAAAAGCAAACTGCAAACTGTACATTTCTGAAGTATCAAAAAGTAATCTCAAATAAATGAAAAACAAGGTAATAAAAAGTGTGAATAATAACATACCGAAAAGAATAAAGAGGCATTGGGGTGTAACTCTCTTTAGAGAACAGCAGAGCAAGGCAGCGGAGGGACAGGGAAGAGGTAAGGAATCGAAGGGGAGAGCGAGGTTGCACAAATCGTCCACAACGAGGAAGGGCAGAGTCCCCGCAGGAAATGGCGAAATTGGTTGATGGATGATGAAGTTTTCAAGATGGTTAATATTGAAGGGCAGGTTGGTTTCCGAAGAGCAGGGTTTGTTTTATATTTTTTTTTTTTTTTTGGAAGGGGAATGTTTTTATTTTTTTGTTTCAAGCAACAACAGGAAGCAGAAGTACCGTGCAGTCAGTTGGCAAAGAAATTCCGGATCGGGGGAAGAAAAAAAATTCAGGGATGGGGAGAAAAGAAAAAAGTAGCAAAAAACACAGGTCAGTAAATACATAAGGAATATGTAGTGTTCCATCAGTCAGATTTATAGAATTCTACATACAATAACTTGCTTATAGAAACAGTTAATAGGTTTTACCTAGTGGAACACAATGATAAAGAAAAGGCATTTTTACTTCAGATATACAAAGGAGTAAGAGACAGTATCCCCCCCAGAGTGACTTCCACAGGCTGCAATATCCAATTCAATTGCAATGGCATTCCCTAGAATTTGACTAAAAGTATTTCCCCTGTTTACAGTTAATGACTTCATGGACCAAGTCACAAACAGCTTCATTTGCTGCTTTGGGGTCAGGGACTGCAGGAAGCAATCCATACCACAATACTTGGCTGGAAAGAAACAAGGAACGTCCACCTTGGGTACCAGCCACTGCTTTAAACAAACAGATCATGCAGATGAGCAGCTATACTGCCACAAATCCCACTCCAAGGTCTGCTGGAAGCACTCAGATAAAGGAGCTGGTACCTTGTTTGCAGAGGACTGTTCCCTTCCCGCTCTGTGGCCTGACCTCACCGTAGAGAAACCAAAAGTACTGGGTCACCACAAGCTGAGATGTGTGAACTGCTCCCACTCTTGTGGAAGAAAAAAATGGAGCCATTTCAGCTCCCATGATTCCCACTCAGGAAAACCCCATGGCAGAGGAGTCACTCCAGGCAATACTGTCTCTTTACTAACTGGTTGTGGCACAGGTAAGTTTCTACAACACTGATTATACAGGCAGTGGAAAAAGTTTCATGTCTGTTAGTTCACAGCTTCAGTCCAAGTCCCAAAGTCTCTCTAGCCCAAAGACAAGCTGGATGGAGAGTGAAGAGCTCCTCAAAAAAACCACAGGGCATGAAATAACTGCTTGCTCCTGCCTAAACAGAGCTGTGAGAAATCTGAGAGGTGCAGCACAGCCCCTTGTCCTGCCACTGCCATCCAGGCACCCAAGAGCATCCCCAGAGCAGTGTCACACTGAACAGGAATAATGATGCCAGCAATTATCAGGACTTATGGTGGAACAAGCCACAGATGAGAGTCCCTGGAATGGCAGAGCAGTTTCCAAGCAGCATGAGCAGCAAACCCCAAAGCTGTTCCACAGCCCCTGCTATTATTTCATGCCCTGGAGAGAACAGCAATGACAGGTAAGAGCAGTCTGAAACATGATCCAATTGGTTCACCTCATTAAGAGTTAAATGTTTTGATCATTCATCACATCCAGGCTTCCCCTTTGATCCAAAGAGGTTTTGTGGTGACTCTGCCATCACTGGTAAGGTTTATAGCTTTGCAAAGTGCTATTAACGTGTGTGCACAGTCCCACCAGTTACAGCTCCTCAGCAGAGCCCCATCACTCTGCTGAACACCAGAGGTTCTACACTTTCAATCCAACCAGATCCAGGGGCTGACTGAAGGAAAATCCAAGCCCCCCATATCCAATTCCCTTATGGTGCTGTCTTTCATTAAACAAGGTTTTTGTTCAAATATTACTTGCTTTATTTTTAGAGAAACCCCAATATTTCAACTCACTCAGTTAAGTAGAATTGAAAATGTAAACTGTGAGCTGTTAAAGGGTTTAGCTAAGGAAAAACTTCCAGGAATCCTGGAAGGGGGAAATGTGCAAGCACATGGCAGAGGAAATACTGCACAGGTACAAGGTCAAGCTAGCAGGGATCCAGACACTACACAGAAAGAGCAAAGGTCAGCATGAAGCCTCTCTGTAGTTCTGAATTAATGTATTAAAAACTACAGCATGCCGAGGAAAATGAATGGACATGGCTATTCTGTGACCCAAATGACACTATTCCATGGGAATGGTGGGGAGACTCCACACAGAAGAGGGAGGAAGGGACAGGCATTGTAGTCTCTGGGGGACAAGAGCAGGCAGGCAGCATCCTTGGCTTAGAACCAAGGAAGAGCAATTTCAATCTGAGATGGACTTTCCCATTTCCCTTCAGCAACTAGAGTACTGCTCTGCCCTGCACCTGGGGCTGTCAGAGCATGGCAGCGGCTGCTCTAGCGGTGCCGCTTCTTTTGGATACAGCGGGATTTCACTTTCAATGAATTTTCAGCCCAATCTGTGTTCAGAAAGTGAAAGTAGAGATAACAGGAAGGAGAAAAAAAAAGAGTAAAGTTAGGACTGCACTAACCTCTGGGATCAGATTGCTAACCAGCAACACGGAGTGCCCTGTCCCAGACAGGCCGGGAATGGCAATCCGCCCTGCTGCAGCCGCCGCAGCTGCTGCTGGAATAGCCAAAGGAGCTAGTGCTCCAGGAACACTTGGAACTGTCAGGCCTGGAAATTAAAGAATATTAACCAGTAAAGAATTAACAGCATGTACTCTAGTGTATTTGCTGCACCAGAAGGGAGAACAGCACGCCCTCTGAACCATGCAAGTCATCATTCCCAACAATGCCCATGTCATCCTAAGGGCAACAGGAGCCTCTGCTTCTGGTGCTGCAGGAAATGTTCTGGTTTCTAACAGGATTTGCTCTTGCAGTGCCTGGTGCTGAGCAGGTGCCTCAGCAATCTCGTGCGTGTTTCACAAGCAGCGGACGAGCACAAAGCCTCAGCTCTGCTGTGCAGGGCAGGTGTCACACATGGGGCATGGGGAGGGTCCGTCCAACCAGGGCATGCACAATGTGCTCTCACCACGCATGCAACCACCAGGTACCCTGTGCCACCATCACCCAGCTCTCCTGAGTGGGAACCACTGCAGCTGGATTTACAGGCATTCCTAGGCAGCTCCCAGTACCAGCTGGCACCTCCTGTACCGGCCCCTCCAAGGGCAAGAGGAGCTTTAGAGCTCAAGGAACAACTGCTAGTGGTCAATTCCATGGATTACTCCTCCCAAAGCAGCCCTGCCTATTTCCTCAGCAGGGCTGGATGTTACCAAAATAACAACCCCTCAACAGCCCACTCTGTGCTTGTTTGTCATAAGCAAGGAAATTCCATCGTGTTCCCAGAAAGTCAACATGGCTTGGAATGCTGAGAACCCCAGCAAGGCTTGTTTAGGCTGGCACTCCAGTGAGCGTGTTCAGCACCCCCAGTTTTCAGACTCTTGGCTACTTCTGGAAGCAGCAATGATCTGTTACCTACAGCATGAGCTGTGAACTTCAAAGTGCAACTGTCCTAGCACATGTAATCAGTGTCATGATTAAATACCAGCTTTCTCAAAATATTTAAGAAAAAAATGGACAGATTCCTTGCTTCTGACTACATTTACAGCTGTCAAATAAAGTTCCCAACCTCTGTAATCACATGAAGAAATTCAAAGCACAAGAACTTCTATCTCCTCACCATCTCCCCAATTATTTCAAAGCCTGCCTTTACTGTTTCTCCCATCCTGCTTCACGTGTTTTCCTCCCATCACCAGGACATTGCCCAGAGGGGCTGCAGCTGCACACGGCATTCCTAGCTGAGGTGATGTACTGAATCACCAGGCCCTTCCATGTCCAAGTGCCAGCATTTAGAATTTACATGGCTAACCTCAACAAAAACATCACTATTTTGCTTTAAAACATGAAGATGCTTCAGCAACAGAAAACCTACGTAAAATTACAACTTACGAAATACAGTACCTGTAGCCTGAGGAATGGCAAAAGTAGGAGGAAAGCCAGCTCCTGCATATGGAGGAGAGATTATTCCTGGAGCACCTGGGAAAGACATACACATTATACAGAGATGCCTTAACAGCAGGAAAACTCTAAACTTCCCAGAACTACAGAACATTCTGAGCTGAAAGAGACCCACAAGGATCATCTAGTCCAACTCCTGGCCCTACACATGACAGACCAAACAATCCCACCACGTGCCTTGGAGCGCTGTCCAAACGCTTCTACAACTCTGCCAGGCTTGGTGTTGTGACCACTGCCCTGGGGAGCCTGTTCAGTGCTCAGCCACCCTCTGGGTGAAGAACCTTTTCCTAATATCTAACCTAAACCTCCCTAAACTTAGCCAGAATGTCTTGATCTGGCCTTCAACAGAAGCATTCAGTTGAAAGCTAAACCCTAAAATCCAGCCAGCAATTCAAAAATGCCTCTCACATAACAATGAACTTCCAGAGATTACCAAAACAATTCCTGGGCAAACACCAGGTGGCACCAGAGGCAGCGACTGCCGGCACTGCCACGGGATTTGGCACTAATCTGATCCTCAGTGATCATCCCCAAATGTTCCTCCTTACACTCTATTCCAAAATTTTGACCAAATACACCAGGATGACATCTCCTTCCCTTCTCCTGACACACTGTCCTGAACAAGTGTGCTTGAGATTGCCCAAAAAAATCACCAACGAGGGTACGAACAGAAGTTGATTCAATATTAAACTACAAAGCACAACTGATTCATTGGCAAGATTAATTCCCTTTACAAAAGACAACTAAAGCACAACAAGGGAAAGCAAGCAACAAGAAACTAAACAAAATCCAGGCAACCAAAACAGAAATGAACTGAAAACTACCTAGGGGTGTGTGTGTGTGTGTGTAAAGAAAGTGTAAACAAAGATGAAAAGGAATGTGGCCTAAAGCTTAACGACACCTAAACTTAACACTTAACTTACACCTAAATTTATAGTTTAACCTTAACAATCTTAACAGAGCAGTAACACTTAACAGCATTTAGCCTAAATGGTAACTATAACTTAACCTAACTTCCAGATTTGCTATAGCATATGCACAAAGGGTATGAAACAGCCAGTGCAAGCTAAGGCACCCGTGGAAAAATTTCCCTCTGAAAGAGCTGAGGCCAGGCAGTATTTTTGAGGACAAGGCCTAACAAGCATTTCTCAGAGCACACTGCAGTCTGAAAAGTAGCAGGGGGTGGGGGATGCACCACCACCCACCCACACCAGTTGGATTTGTCCTGTTCCCACCTCCTGAACTCTCACCAAAAGCAGCTGCCATGGTCTGGTCCAGAGTGGGCTGGCTGTCCCCAGAGGGCAGGTCTGGGCGGGTGTAGTCTCTGCTCTTGTCGTTATTGTACTTTACATTGAGACTCGTGAGCTTGGAGAAGTCGATGCGCAGCGTGCAGCAGGCATTGTAAATGTTCTGTCCATCCAGAGACTGCAAGGAAACAAACCAGTCCTCACCCAAATGCATTCACACCAAGCTCACAGCAATTGCTCTCTGTAGAGTGAAGGTGTTAGCCACCCCATGGCTCCACCTGAGAACAGGTATCTCGTGGAGACAGCTGTGCTTCATTCAGCCCCTCTGGCAGCCTCCAAGTCGCATATGGGAGCAATTCCCTCCCACTCATGCCCTGTTCTTGGGGTAACAGTGGTGTCAGCCCACCCTGAGCTTGGATTAAACAAGGCAAACCCAATGGAGAGTAATCCAGGTATGCAGCACTCACCAGTTTGGCATGCTGAGCACTCATGGGGTCAGCATATTGCAACAGGGCCTGAAACTGGTGGTTCTTCGTGAATGTGATGATTTTCAAGACTGTACCAAATTTGGAAAAGATCTGTAAAGATATTTGCATATCCTGTTATCACATTTCCAGTAAGATAATTTCATATTGATCTCTTATTACAAGCAGAAACAAAAGTCATCCCTTCAGCCCATCAGCTTTTCAACTGCAGCACTGAAGGTTTTAAACCACACTGTAGGCATTGCTTGGCTGGCATCATGGTATCAGCCTAGAACACATCAGAGTGACTGAACTGCACCCTAAGCAGAGTTTGTTTATTCTGGTTTATTAAACAGGAATATTCACAAACAGCTTCACGAACTCAACCTCTTCCAGGAATTTCAGGAATTCTTAAATGCAGTCAAGCTTGCATTTTAAACATTAAGATAACGTTAAGCAATCACAGCAGACAGAGGGAACTTTCCAAACTGGCCACTGCCTAAATAGCTCCTGGACACAATTTGTTTCCCAGGCCCTGGCAAAAGGATGAGGAGCAGGTACTGTTGCTAAAACCTAAAGATAACCTGAAGAACTGTAATCAATCCAATAAAGTGGACCAGGACTCCAATCTCTGGAAATTAAAATCAGGCAAGAGTGGGAGACCAAAACTAGCAGCATCTCCTGTAGGTGTTTGGTCTCCAGAGAAGTCTGTTCAGAAATTGCATTGTACAAACACAAACCACAAAATTTGCAACTACAGCAATACACCAGTTGCTGCTGCCCCTTTCTCCAGGACAATTTTCAAGCAGTTGTGGTGACATGTTTTACCTGGTGCAGAACATCTAGAGTGACAGGGTAGAAGAGATTCTCCACAATGATCCTCAGGACAGGGCTCTGGCCAGCCATCGCCATCCCTGCATCGACGGCCGCAGCCGTGGCGGCCAGCGCCAGGGTCCCGGCCTGCACCTGGGTCACAGCTTGCAGAGCTGCTTGGGCACGCTGCAGGACCAAAAAAGCTGTTAGACCCACACTTCTGCTTCCAAAAAACACACTGTCAGCTCTCCTTGAGCTCCTGCTCTGCAAACAGCCTGCTGGACTCAGCAGTGAGTGGAACAGCCACATGCTGCTCCCAGGGCTGGGGCACTTTTGAGACAGGGCCAATAAAGACCACCCCAGCCAGTAAGGGCAGAGCAAAAATACAAACTAAATCAACCATGCAGTACCTATGCTATGGCAAAATCTTGCTCAGCATAAACCGATGCAGCAAAATTATCCCATTGTTTAGAAAAAGGGAAAAATGGGGGTCTTCTGGAGTGAAACACTATTTCCAGAATCCTACACAAGCTGACAAGACTGAAAGATTGATGCACATTTGTCACATGGATCCACGAGTGACAAGTGCCTGGGGGTTCTGCAGAGCCCCCTCACATACAGAACACTCGTGCTCCAGCTCCAACAGCAGCATTCCATCTGCACAGCACTGGATGCTCTGATCCTGATTGGAGTCAGCTCAAGAAGTGAGAGGAGACAAAGGGGATGGTACTGGCAGCCACATCTGACAAAGAGGCACAACACTTGAACTTCTTTCCAGTGTTTCTGTCCTAAAAGGTTGCCAGGAGGGGCTGAGCTGAAACTAGGAACTTTTTCCCATCTGCAGAGCCTGTGGTGCAGAGACCCTTGAGGGCTCAGAGCCTTGAGACCTGCTGGGTTCAGGCACTGCCACCCCAAAGCTGCACCTACCAGCACCAGGCCGTGCTCTACCACAGGCGAGTTCTGCCCCATCAGGGCTGCACTTCACAGAAATCTTTCAAACATTAGAAACAAACACCCTAAAGCACCAGATGTTACTCAAGCCCCTGGATCTCAAGCCAGCAGCAGAGATCTGGCTGTGTGTCCGCCCTCCCTGGGATGACAATGCAGAGAACAAACTGACTGCTTGGTTTGGAGAGTTGTCTGTCTTCAGCTCCTTGTGGTTGGAGAACTGGATGTAGATGGGCTGACTCCGGAGCACCGGAGTGACTGTGGTGTAGTAGTTCACCATGGTGTTGGCTGTCTCCTCTGTGTTCATCTCTATGAAAGCCTGGGAAGTGAAACCCAACATGGACACATCACACCAGGACAGCACCAGGTCACCCCGAATCTCTGGCGCAGCTATAACAGCTTTTCAACAACTGCATTTACACATGTTTTTGTACACAGAACTGTTTAAAAATCAACTGTAGGTAAAACAAATGAGAATCTTCCCTCTCCAGACTGACTTAATGCTGCTTCAGTCTCACCCTAAGATCTCCACGCTGTGTGTACTTAGACATAAGTGTCTGCAAGAACACAAAAATAGAGCAACAATCCAGACTCTTCACTTCTCTCCAGGGCAAGAAGCCCCCTCACTGCTCCACACCCTTAGGGGCTTCTCTCTCACAGAAGAGAAACATAAGGGATTGTAGCAAGTCACTGCAGTAAGCACTTGCATATAATCACACCACGCAATTTATCAGAGGCACCTTTCCATAATTAAGATTAAAGACATTATTTTAAGCAATGATTAAAGTTGGCATGCTTTTTTTACTCCTTAATTTGCAAGACAATTTTAGTTACCAAATTAGTGCACACCTCCTGCATTACTCAAGAGTACTTCAGCTTTACCCAGCTCATTTACTACATCTGGAAAGGTGTCCTCAATATGCCACGTTACACGGTAGTAACTTGGCTGTCAAGCAAGCCTGAGTGAAAAAGGCCAACTCATGGCACTGCTGTCCAAATAATCCCTGGCCTGCAATTTCCAAACCAGGCCTAACGCTAATTATAAGTGACAACCTGTAATTATGGACTGAGCTCCTTCTGCAGCCTGAAAATGGTATTTTCTACAGCCCATGGGATAATCACAGAAAAGTAAAATAAGAGTATGCAGAAGTTATTGACTCGTAACACACAGCAGTTGTTTAAACAACTTGGAGCTGGTTTCCTGATGACAAACTCATCGAGCCTTTGACACAATCCATGCTTTCAATTATGGAGACAATACCTGGTTTTTTCCTTTCAACATTAGAAGATTGGTGACCTTGCCAAAGGGTAAGCCCAAAGAAATGACCTCTGCCTCTGTGACGTCACTGGGGAGCTTGCGGACGTGGATTACTCGGGATGGGATCCCGGCACTTCTGTTATCACCTTTGAACTTCTTGCTGTCGTTTCCATTAGCTGTAAGAGGCAAGAGTTACTGCTGATGAGAAGGGTCTGGAAGAAGAAGCACACATTTCCCACTGCTGACACACAGACTCTGCTCCCAGCCAGTCACTGCACTATTACAGAGAAATTCCATAGTCTAAGTTAACTTGAGTCTGAAGACACATGGTTTTATTCTTTTTTCCCCCAAATTACATGATGGGAGGGACATAGCCAAATGCCAGTGCAATGGAATCAATTCTCCAGTGGCCATTTCCTAGTTTGTGTAAAGCACACACCTACCCACCCACATTTTTAGTGGGGGTCTGAGACACTAACCCCAGACTGATGCTTTATTCCTTCCCACCTGGCCTAGTGTTGTTGAAGTTTATTATTATTTTTCAGCACCATGCCACAGAAGGCCTAGTAAGTACTAAAAATGAAGAGACCTTTAAATTATGACTAAGAAGGAAAATCCAGACCTCCTCACAGCACTTATAAATTGCTGTGCTTGTTTCCATGCAATATTACCTGCAGAAGGAGAGTTGCTGCTCATGATAAAGGGTCCGTTAGTAGTAACACAAGGAGAGAAAAGCTCCTCAGCTGCCCGCTGGAAGAGAACAGAAGACAGGTAAACAGACAGCATTTTACTCAATTCTGTCCAGGCACTCCTAAAGCAGAACAATTGAGAGAAAGCTGGAGAGGAGCTGAACACAAGTGTAAGTGAAAACATACTGACAGTGGGCAGTGAAGCTCACCTCCATGAATTAAATATCGGTCAGATCCAGTTTGGTAATGGAGCAGCACTGTTCAGTATCTCTTTTCAGCTCAGCATTAGAGATCTCAGGGCTGGAGTGTTGCTGAGTTGTGTGAAGCCACTACACGCAGTGCTGTGCACCAACAGACACCTTCTCCTGTCATACCTGGCAAAACAGGTTTCTGACTACTCCCATCCCACAGAATTTTCACTCTGAAGCTGCCAAAACTGTTTGGGAATGACTTGGCAGTTATGAACCAAAGCTGTGCATTTTGTGTCCCGTTCCTGGAAGTGTTCATGCCCAGGCTGGACAGGGCTTGGAGCACCCTGATCTGGTAGAAGGTATTTTCTGATACAGCATTCCCCGTAAAGTCACCTAAATCACCTCAACTGACCAGGACTAGTCTAGCTCAAGTAGTACGTACAAAAACCACTACTAAGACAAAAGTAAACGTGCCTATGAATGACTTCTTAGCACAATCTATACTTGCATACACAATGCACCTTACAATCAGCACAGCTTAATTTCAAGTAAATTACATGGAAGACTTCAAATCCCATTGTAAACTGTGAGCAAACACAATACTACAAGATCTAACACACAAGAGCACTTTCTCATCATTTACACTACTCTTCCACAAAAGTGCTGCACTAAAAAGGCTTTCATCAATAGAAAAAAGCACAGAGCTCATCCCTGCCTCAGCAGCTCCCACCCACCTCAATGGAAACGTACCCCGCTCCACACCATGGCACCAGAAACCCTTATCTTCCACACGCCCTGTATCTGGTGGCACCTGCAGAAACAGGAGCCATGTAACAACAAAAGCTCTGCGCACTCCCCCAGCAGACAGGCTGGGAAAGTAGGTCACTGAGAGCCCCAGAACACCCAGCTACAGACACACCGTTCGGCTTTTTTTCTTTCTCCCTCAAATCTCGAATTTCTCGTCTGACTACTCACTGCCAGTTCTTCAAAGAGGCTTCAAGGACTTTGATGTCCCGAAGATGAGAATTAGGCCAGGTTCCAAACCGCGGTTCATGAACTGCTGCTGGTCACCTGCAAGCGCTGACCAGCTCCCACCAAGGCTCTGGCCTCGACTTCCTCCTCCTCACATGGTGCAGTCATTAAGAATGGGCCTTTTAACAGCTGTTCTAATTAGCACTTCGATTCCTGAGTACACCAAGAGGCAAGCTGGGCTGGGAGGCTATTAGACTGTGATCCCATCCTTTGATGACTCAAATTAAGGCATAATTCCAAGGGTACAAAAAAAATCCTCTGGTTTGCTGTCAGAACACTCTTGTGCCTGCACTGCTGCTGCCACTCCAGGTATGGCTTTCTGTGCCACAGCCTGGGATACACCTGACAGCTACTGACAAGAACCACCCACCAAAGCACAGCCCTATCCACACAGTCGGGTGTTTCTGGCTTCATGAAAGCCTTCGCATCAGGCCTTAATGGGATTTCAGTGTTTTAAAACATCTTAAGTATTAACTTCCAGTACAAATTGATGTGTCTGTGCAAACATAGTGGGCAGCTCCTGAAACCCATCATGGAAATGCTGGGAGAACAAGCCACGTATTTGGCTCTCATGGAGGCAACACTAGGAAACGATAAACTGGAAAAACAAGCATTTATACCATTATGGAAAGAATTTAGCTTTCCTAATGGCTTGTTTAAAATAAACATTTTCTTGCATATTTGAGAATTTCCTCACAGGCAGGGATGACAAGGATGTCACTGCAGCCAGGCTCCATGCGTCCATGTCTCTTTAAAGAGAGCAATTTCCAATCCACTCCCCTCTTATCTTGGAGACAGCCTGTGCTGCCCACTTCGATCAGACCAGAGCCGGGAGGCAGAGGGGGGATGATTGTTCAACATCAAAAGCAGCAGCAGTCAATTTGTAAGCTTCCCAGCTGGAAGTACATGCAAACGAGAAGGGAATACTGCCATGGTTGGAAAACAGCAGTTATTCCAAGGTCTTTTCTCTGCACAAGGAAGTTTATGGACAGTAGTCACACCGAAGTTATTCCCCACATCTCCCTGTGCAGGATTGGCTGCTGAAGTGTGAGGGGAGCAGAGCCCTAAGGAGCCTCAGTGGTCACCCCGTGCTGCCATCCCCATGCTGCACAGGCCAGTCCCCAGCACAAGGAGGCTGCGTGAACCATGACTTTTCATCGGCGGATTGGAGCTGATATCAGATAACCACAGGAAATAGTTGCTTTTTTGGAACGACCAAACTCAAGGCAAACTGAAACCCAGTTCTCTATGACCGTGCCCACAGTAATGAGCACTCAGCAGCCTCCATCAGCTCTCTGCCCTTACACTGCAGGGATCACCAGTATCTTTCCAGACTATTTTCTATCTTTTCTTTCTGTACATGTTAGAAACACTAATGAGTGTCTTTAAAACCATGGTATAAATTCAAATGTTTCATACAAAGTACCCAATTCAGCAGAGGCAGAGGAACCAAAGCGAGACTGGTTGGTTGAACAGGTTTAGAAGAGTTTCTCACCAACAACGCCCCCATTGGGTATTTTGAATTATTCTGGTAAAGACAGTAGAAAAGTTACTGATTCTGAAGTTTTATATAATTTAATCTGGGTTTAAAACAGAACAAACCCAGCCAAAGGCTGTGGGGGTGTTTGGTGATCACCCACATCCACCCACAGCACTGCTTCTCTCCTTGCATTCTCTGAGTCTTTTGGGGAGGCCCAGCTGCTCTTCAAGACATGATTTTCCAACTCCCAGTTCCCATCCCTGCTCACAGAGGCATTAATTACACTGACATTTCTGCTCAGCCATTCTTTCACAGCTGGTATTTTTATGACGAGATTAACAGAAGCCACAGTGCACTCACAGCACATCAAATTCCTCGTTTGAACTAACAAATCTCCTCTTCCTGTTGACTGAAAACAACCACCACTTCTGGAGTCACACAGCCAGATCCTACCTAGAGCAGGGTAGGGCTGTTTCCACCATCCAAATCCCCAGTCAGCAGCACACTGGCACCAGGGAAACCCCGCTGGGATGGGTTTCCATGCCAGCAGCCTCCTCTGGCCTGATGCTCCTGACTACAGAAGGCCCCTTGCCCAAGCTGCACTAATTTAATCACACACCATGCTCCAGGCAGCCCTGCTGCCAACAACTCCCTCGTTCCCTTTTCAGACTCAGGGAGAGGCAGGTACAGCTTAACATTTCGTATCTCCCCCAGCTGTATTTTTGACCATGCCCCAAACTCTAAGCCTTGCCTTGTTTTAAAGTTTTAACAAGTAAATTCTAAGAGTTTTTAGTCTGTCCAGGCTTTCACAGCTTAAAAAGCAACAGCTCATTTACATACACTACACACTGCCTCACTGCCAGTAGGATTTTACCTGGCTCACAATACTTTGGAATGAGGCCAGAGATTGTCTCAGCTTCTAGCAGCACACCTAGAAATGCTACAGAAATTCCCAGCTGCCCTATATAATCCTTTATCTACTTAAGATCCAGCACTTATTTTAAATGGATTACAGTAAGTCAACTGCATCCTGCCTGTGCAAAAGGCTAGAAACAAACACAAACTGAATCACCATAAAAATATTCATTTCAAGTCAAACACATTATATTAATCAACTTTCAGGCAGAAAGCAAAATTAAAGCAATGGCAAAAAGACAGAGCACATGGGAAGGAAGGGGACAATGACCAAGAAGGCCAGAAGCCACAGGCTGGTCAAGATCAAGATCTACAAAAAGCTTTTTGTCTCCACGGCTCACTGAGGAAACCCTACATAGCAGCAGGATTGCCTCTGGATGTGGAGCACCTTACACTGCTCTGACAGACTAGGGACAGCAGTACCTTTAGAGGGAAAAGGTGGATTTTGGAGGCAAGCAGGCCATCAGCTAACAGGCACTTACAGAAAGCAAAGCAAGGAACAGCAGAACTTGGAAACCCCCCTCTGAAAAGAAATCAAAGGAAACCTGTGCTGCAAGAAGTCAGAGCACGTGGGCACTGTTGTTCTTCACTTTCCTACGTTTTGAAAAATATTGTAGAGCCAATAAAAGACCACTGTAATATTTTCCAAAAAATGACACAGACCACTGAGCTCACAAAAACCCTCTGCTCTGATCAAAGAGGCAAGAAAATGCCTCTGAGCACAGAAGGAACAAGCGGCTCTCATCAGGGGCTGTCCGAGGTCAGTCCCAGAGGGACGCAGGAATGCTCTGATCCTTCAGTTCACAGCTCAAATCTCTGTGAAGAAACTATTAAGAGAAATCCAGTCTGATGACATCATCACACTCATGTTACATTCCAACATTTTTTGCTGAGAGATTCGAGATTCAAGAATGGAACTAAATTTAAACTACTAGGAAGGATGCCAGCTTTCCTTGCCTTCCACCAAAGACTCACGTCCAGCACAGTTCACTTATGTTTCCCCTCTACTCCCCTCTCCTGCCTCCAGCACTCTTTAGTCAGTTAAAGTAGTGTGAAAAACATTCCAATTTGGGTCACAAACAAACCATGAGTCAACTTTTTTTGTGAAACACTTCTGAAGAACACGCACACCTGCATCCCCAACAGTCTCCAGGAAGCTGGGAAGTTAAGGCCAACAAAATGCAACTCGAAGATTCCACAGCCCGGCACAATGTGACACTGCTCCCATCTCTGTGTCACTCACACACTGGACACACAATTTATCATCTGATCAGAACCAAAGGAGTTTGGATCAATTACATTCACCAAATTGCTCATGACTGATGTACCAATTCAAACACAAGAACACATATACCATCAATCAAATTAAGTCCAACCCAGCAGTCAGCATATTCCATGGACACAGTGGATCTGTGGCAGAGGCATCAGCCTATCTGGCAGGCACAGGGGACGCTTATTTTCAACCCATGCTCTGCTCAGCCAACATCAGTCACCTGCCACTTGAGGCTTTCAAAACTGTTACAACCTCCCTCTTGCCTGGACAAGACTGAGGCTGATATCCCTACAAAGCAGCCAATGGCAAGCTCCCCACTGGGATCCCCCAATGGCACAATGGACACACACACCCTCCTGGCCCCTCTGAAGCTGGGTGAGATGGTCAGAGCATGGCAGTTTCCTCCCACTGTACTGCTGGAAGTGCCAGTACCGTTTCTAGAGGCTACAGACAGGCCCCGGAGTTCCTAAAAGCCACCAGACCCTCTAGTGCTGCACCTGCTCACCCTGTGTGCTTTGGCAACGAGCTGTGTTAGAGCTCGAGCACACACCAGCCTCACAGCAAAGCCGGATCCTCAACCCACTCATCCATCAGCCCCTCCTAACTTTTCTTTCTCAGCTTTGCTGCTATGGAGACACCTCGAGAAACAAACCTGCCCTTTGAGCAAATAAAAGGTGTGGCCAGTTTAAATAGCCCAAAATTCCTAAACTCCAAGTGCTGCAGCAATGCAGTCATGCTGGCTCTGTAGGGCAGCACACACCCAGGCTTTATGATCCACCGCTCCCAAGCTGAAACTTAACTACTCGTCAGCCTTGAGTCTTCAAGTCATTGCCATGGAGCAGAGGGGCCTTGGCAAAGCTCGACAGAAATCCTATCAGGGAGAAATAACCCTGGATGAGTCACTCCAGGAACACAGAACCCATGGAAGGACATTTCTGCCCCATCTGTCAGGGGGTCAGTGAACATACATGTTCAGCAGGAACTCTCTAAGCAGCACAATTGCACCTGAACTGCGGCTGTGCAGAGGCAGCACCATGAATGGGATGGCTCAAACACCGGCCCAGCTGAGCACAGCATTCGGTGTGCTCTCATAGGAAGCTTGAGTTGTACCAGAGCCATGGGGAACGTGAAATTAAGTAATGTTTCCTCTTCTTGCTGGTGTGAGAAGAAAACAAATGCGGCACCAAGACACCTTCGTTTTCAAGTCTGACAATACCTGAAGCAGATGTCAGAGACCAGATTCCATCCCTACAACTTACAGGTTTTAAAAGGTGCAGTTGAGTAAGTTCACGTGTATTAAATATTTTCCTTGTTTTTTCTAAATCATCACAGATTGAGGTCAAAGTAGGCCTGAGGTTTAAATCCAGTATTTCCTAAAACTATTTTATTAACAGATATATGACCTGAAGACCCAGGTGGCATAAAGCAGCATGCAGCACTCCCAGGTGAGATGGAGCTGTTTGGCACACTCAGGTGACCCGATGCCGCCCAACAGCCACTGCCATCCGTGTCCCCTGCCACCGACATGTGGTTCCCATGTGTGCTCACGCCTGACAGGGAGGCCACAAGAGCCAGCTTGTTGCAGCCTCTAACTAAAGCCATAGGAGGGGACTGGAATTTCCTCACAACATTCTTGGCCCACTGCCTGAAGCCATAATTACTGTTCCCATGGCAAAGATCCTGGCTTCACCACAAATCACTTCTATGCAGTCAGCCTGTATCACACTCCAGCAAAGCCTGTTTTAAAAATTAACTTCTCAAACGCCACAGAACTGCACTTTTGGTTTCTGGAAGGGCAATCTTTTGAGCAGAGCTTCACTTAGCCAAGAAACTATGGGATTATTCAGCACCTAAACCATTCTGAGACTTTTCCAATCACCAAAATGCAATTTCACTTAAAGAACAGCGACGTGTCACAGTTCATCCTCTCTCTAGTCCTGCTCAGACTTCAGAGTGTGAAGAACAGTGATATCCAGGGAAATTAAACAAAGGGCAAGGAGACACAACAGAGAGAGACCTTGATCAGACTACTTGCAAGAGGCAACTGCAGGGTGAAAGAGCACCTCAGAGCTCAAATACAGTGCCTCCATCTTAGGGCCAGACTTTCTTGCTTTTCAGACAGCAGTGAAATTATGGGAAGGAGTAAGTCTTAGATCATGTGTTTCTAATCTGCAGGACATTCCAGAAGGCTGTGCATCAGGAAGCCCCACACCAGAATGGCAATGAGCTTCCTAAACAAATTCACACACTTTAAACTGAGGAGCTTGGAATGGCTACTACAATTACACCTGATTAAAAACAAGACCATTTAGGCAGTACAGTGCTCAGAGGAGTAAGCCACTAGGACAACCTGGGGGCTTCTTAAGTTAAAGAAACTAAATTTAATTAAGACCTCGAAAAAATTAATAGGTGGGTGTAAACACTCTTAACATGTAAATTAAGGATGTGAGAATAAAAAAAAAATATGCCAGCAGCCTGCCTTTTAAAGCAATAATGCAGAGCAAACTGAAAAAACCAGACTTTATGAAAGTCCTCAATTTCCAAGTTAAGCACGGCACTCACAGCACAAAGATGCCAAGAGGCCACTGGGAGTTTGCTGTGACACGTTGCTCAGCAGTGGTTTGAGTCACAGGCACTTTTCCTACTTGTCTGAGCCAGCTTTGGGACATTCCAGTCACAATATCTGATCGTGGACAAGGTTACTGGGGGCTCAGTAGCATGTCACTGAGCATGGCTGACAGATTTTGGGGACTATCATCTTCCAACAACCTAACAAATCCCTACCTTCTGTGAACCATTGCTATCTTCTGTGCACACAGACATCAGGAATGAGTGCATTTACACCTCAGATTAAAAACAGCTTTTTAGCTGCGATCTCTGTGTGTGATTAGATAGCTTAGCCAGGAAGCTCTCCTGAGCACGGGTGACAGAATGGACACCCCAGTCCGTGCTGGATCCCAGAAGCTGTCTGACATGGCTGACACAGGCAGAGGATGGGAGCACAGAAGTTTCACTTTGCTCTCAGATACACACAGACTCCAATTTACCTACAGAAACCCCCGACATGTTACACCCAAGCACTAACGAAGGGACTTCTATAACAAGAACTACACCTGCATATTCAATGACTTACTTAAACACAATCAGATAACGTGGCTACAGCAAAATCAGTTGAAAACTTACCTTTACCAAGACGATTCAGCTTTCGTGCTTGCTTCTGCCACTCTTCAAATTTTGATTCAACTTTCTTTAAACCTGCCTCATCTGACTTTACAAGAAACCTCATGTTCCATGCACAATTCAGTCTCACCACTCCCTCCCTGTTGTCTGACTGGCACAGCCGTGGGTACGATGCTGTCCCATGTCAGGGGTGAAGGCACTCAGATGGGATTGCTCCCAGTCCTCATCTGAGCCATCTGACCGGAACTAGGGACTGGAGTTCCTCCAGATGGGAGTGATGAGGCAGGCAATCCCACACCCCAAAACTCCAAGATTCACTGAGGACTACAACTACAGTTTCAGAAGCTTCCTGGTCAAGTTTAGTTATGTAAAACCACTTTTAAAAGTTACAAATTACACATTGTTAAAAACCAGGGGACCTTAACCAACATTAATCAGTTTACCAGCAGACCTTGTATCAAACTGCTCTGGGGATGCCTTAGTCCACCTTTCATAATGGCTATGAACTATTAACCAACCTTATTTGTCCAGGCTCAAGCCTCTCCTCCTCGCATCCGAAGGCAAACTGAGCTCCTTGCAGCAGGCAGCATATCCACCCGAACCAGACACTATCATTAATTCAAATTTGAGATTCCCGGAGGGGAAAAAGTAGAACTGACCTTTCCCCCCCCAGCTGCTAGAGCCCCTTCAGACCCCAACACACTACCAGGCTGTCTGTGCTTAACACAGTTCATTCTGTATTTCCAACACAAACACTTTGCTGGCCAACAGCACCTTCTGTGTGATGCTCCTACCCCATTCTGTAGGGCTGCCGGTGCTTTCAGCGCACCAGCTCTGCTCCACATCAGTCCCATCCCACAGCATCGCTTCCCTGGCCCTTCCAAGTGGCCACTCGTGGCTCTCAGTCACTGGCAGCCCTCGGTCACTGGCTCCCCACGTGCCGCTCGGCCGCATTGCCGATGGCCAACACACACACACAGGGCCGAGTTCACTGCAGTCCTGACCCCAGAGCTACAACATTCACCAAATCAAACCCGAACCCTTCAGCCCACTCTGTCCTGCCCGTTCCGGTTCGGCATTTCACGGGACCAGTGCTGATCCTGTGAATGCGACGCCTGTTGCCACCCGCGGCTGATAAGGAGCCTCCTGTCAGCACTTTGAGTTTAGGGCTAAGGCTGCACTTTGCAAACCTGAGACTAGAAGGGCAAAGGTCATATTTACTGTACTCACAGGAGATAAAAATCAACTGCTAAACCCTCCCTTTTTGTGGCAGAAGGATTTTTGACATATAACTGAGCAGGAATTCACACAAACAAAGGAAATGGAGTTCTCCAAAGGAAAAGGACCAGTTTCTTCATGGAGAAGCATTGTCTAGCACACAAGTAACAAGCATCGCTTGACATTTTAGCAGGGGAGAGGGCTGTTTCTAAGTGCAATCAAGTTGATAATCAATGCCCAAATGCCAAGAGCTAAATGCTAAGCCATATTATAACTTTTAAATGCACATGAAACTGAATTACCTCCTGGTTAAAACCAATTTACATGGTACCAGAAATAACCCTTTACAGCTGAAGATCTACATTTGGTGAGGCTAAAACTAGGTCAGATGCTGAGCAGTGTAAAAAGAGAGAAAAAGTGAGAAGTGCCTACCTTTGTACCAACTGTTATATCTTGGACAATGCTGTAGAAAAAAGAAAGAAAAGGATTAAAAAAGTTAGATAGGTTTGCCACAAAAATCCAGCATAGTTTACAGTAGTAAGAAAAAAGCAAGTCAAAGTGCACAGTTGTCTTTGCAGGTGAGCCAAGGACAGTTTATACAAAGAAAAAATATTAGATGGTGATGGTGGAGACCCAAGACCCAGCAGTGCCAGAAAACTGCAGCTCTCCCACTTCCTACGGCAGCACCTGCTCCTCCTGCGAGGGCACGGGGTGGGAGTGAACCCCCCCAAGCCCAGCGATGTGACCTCGACTCTGACCACATCAAGAGGAAAAGCATCATGAGTCAGCTCCGTCACCAACATCCCCCTCTGAGGTTCCTGTCCCCGACACACACAGAGCCCCTGCCAGGCTCTAGCGTGGCTGAAGAGACCAACACCAGAGCTCCAGTGGTCCCAGGGGCAGAGCCCAGCTGTGTCCCAGCAGAGCAGGAGCCCTCAGGCCACACCAGCACTGCCAGAGCAGGGCCAGACCAGCAGCATGCCCAGAGGTCCAGGCAATCCCAAGCTGGGGTACACCCTCCATAGAATTCCTCTATCAACTCCATAAAAAAAGTTATTAAACTCTACCTTAGACACTTAAGCCTCCTGAAATGAAGATTTTCTGATTAACTAAGATGAAAAATAACACCAGCTGTACCTAAAGCAACCCACACCAGCTCCTGTCAGCACTGAACTCTTTACACCACAACACACCCCTCCCTCTGCAGCAATGTCTTCCACCAATGCAGTCAGAATGGCTTGCATATGGCCTGACATGTTGGACCTGGGTGATCTTCCAGAGCCTTAGAGCACCTCCACGTTACTGTTTAGTGGGAGCACTTCAGACAGCCTAAGATTTCAGTTATACCCTTGCACTGGTGATTGCATTTTTTTTGTACTTAATTCCAACCCCCTGTAAAGCAGCAACACAAAACAGAGAGCAGAAATGACCCCTTTGGACTGCCATGGACAAAGCCCTGCCTGGTTCAACTCCTCTCAAAGAGCTGCCTGTAATTCCAGAGCACAGGATGCAGCAATGGCCGCCTGACTGACCTGCAGCAGCTCCACAGAGCAGGGGGACACACAGTAGGCAGGGCAGTCCTTCTTGAACCAGCAATATGAAACCTGAAGTACTCAACTCTACACAGTGATTTAATGCGAAAAAAACTTGCATTTACTAGTTCTTGCTTGCCCCCCCTCCTGCAACAATTCCTAACTTGCATCAAAGTCCTGCCTGATCTCATTAGGCCGCTCGAATGTCCCCAGCTCCACAAATGAACCACAGCCCCAGGACGAGCCAGCTCAGCTCCTCACACTTCCTCTTCCCCCCAACCTGCCATGTCATCATAACCCAGCGCTCTGCAGCTGGAGCCACAGCCCGGTCCAACGGCTGCTGCGGGAAGCCACGCGATAGTTCCGTATTTTCCAGGGGAAGTCCTCAGAGAAGGCCGTATCCGACACTGCTCCGTGAGCCCGGCGCTGGTCACCCACCAGGCAGATGGGTTGGCTGCACTCGAGGGTCAGCTCTAATGAACTAATGAAACCCATCTGCATGGAGCAGTTCAAGAAACCAGCATCCCTAAACACAGCACACATTCCTCAGCTAACACACAAACACTAATCCAGGCATTTCCAGAACCTTAAAAAAACTACTGCCAACAAAGCACAATAAGAACAGGGAATGCCCCACATTTCCCAAACTCTCAAACTTACCCCAGAGCAGTTTCTCCCACTTCCTGTTCCTCCTGTGGGCCTCTCACACAGGAAATGTTTTACATAAAGTGCCTTAGCAGGGGATGGCATTTAGAAGTATCCAACAGGAAGAGACATTTTATTTGCCAAGAACTATTGATTCCTGGAATATTGTTGTAGTCCACTTGATAACGCATACCACAGGAAACAAGCTCCAACAGTATTTCAGAATTTTTATTCAAGAAACATGCAATGTATTTCCAGTTCATACACCCCCTCAGTAAATTATCCCAAGCTTCCTTCTCCTGTCCTGCACATCAGCTCTCAGGAGGGGATTAAAACTTCTCCCAGTTCCAAAAGAATAGGCAAAAAAGCCCTTCATAAAAATTATTTCTTCCCATGGAATAATGGGATAATTCCTACGCAATAAAAGGAAAAATTAAGCAGCACCAGTAAAACCTCCAGGTCATTTTCCAAAGTAACACTGCCCATATGGACTCCTCACATGTTTTAACAAAGCAACTTATTCAAAGGGGATCATTCGGGTACAGCTCAGGATCATTTTCAGGAGAAGGAGATGGGAGCAGCCTTGAGCTAGGGGCCACTCGCTGCCAACTCGGCAAAAACCTAAAACCATTTTCCGAAGCAGCTTTTGAAGTTCCAGCAGGACACAGGAGACACTTTCACGGGGCAAACGGATCCTGCACCAGGATCTCCAAGAGACGAGGGGGAACTGAGACTCGCATGTTACACTACAACGTCTACATTCAAATAGCAACTAGTTTAACATGCACAGAACATCCGCCTTCCCTGGAACTACAGCTGATAACAAACCGATTTTTGCCACTAGAATGTGTGATCTCATGTGCTGAGAATTTGTTGAGGTTTTTTTTTTTATAATATCATTCAACAGTATGAGCAACTGGTTAAAAGCAGCAGAGCGATCCTGGACTGCAAAAATTGTAAGGTACAGGATTTTTATGGATTTTAAGATGAAAACAACACTGAGACGCCACCTTTTCAGCGTGTAAAAAAGCCCAGACATGTGACTACGCCCAGACCAGTGTTCTGAGGCAGAAAGCGAGAAGGGACTAATTTGGGCTTCCCGTACTTACGGCTCTGGGAAAACAAACTGCTTACTCGGAGGCCTTTAGAAATATTTTAACTACTGTGCGCTAGAAGAAACAAAAAACCACATCACTGAAAAAAACCACGCCATTCAGGAGAAGAGAAACACGGAGAGCTCGTTTTCGAGAGAGATCCCCTGATAAAACACCCGCTTTAGAGCGAACTCTGCCGCAGAGAGGCCCCGCCGGGTGGTGGTTAAAGAGGAATCGACGCTGCCCACGATAAAAGTTGCGCTCTGGAAACTCCCCGAGTCCCGACGTGCGGAGGGAAGTTTTCTCTCCCGGAGTTGCGCGGGACAACGGGAGCAGGGCCGGGGCCGTACCTGCGGCGCTCAGGTGAGGCGGCGATGGAGCCCTGCCCGCCCTCCTCCCGCCTACGAAACTTGGGCGAGCGAAAACCGGTCACAAAAGGAACCCAGCGAGAGCCCCCCCCACCCCCGCCCGCGGAAGAGCCAGACAATGGGAGGGAGCGCGGCCGTGAATCACCGCCCGCCGCCCCGCCAGGTGCGCCCGCCCCGCCCGCTCCGCCCCCGCGGGGCCGCGCCCGGGCCCCCCGCCCGCCCCCGCGGCGCTCCCGGCCCACCGCCCCCCCCGCCTGGCCCCGACGAGACCCCGTGAGCTCCCCCCGGCCGGCAGCTCCGGAGCTCCCCTCGGCCGGGACTCTCGGAGCCCCTCCGGGTGGGACCCCCGAGCTCTCCCCGGCCGGGACCCGGGGTGCGGCGGGAGCGCACGCGGGGACGGTCCGCACGAGGCGGCGCGCCGGGGCCGCCTCCGCTTCCTCCGCCGCCCGCGGGGAGAGGTCCAGGGACGGGGGGGGCTCCCACACGAGACTCCCCCGCCTGCCCCGGCCGCACCCGTGGGCCCCCCACAGGTACCGCCCCAGCCCCCGGCGCGGGTCGTCGACCCGGGCGCCCCCGCACCACGGGAGGGGCTCAGCAGCGCCGCTCGTGGCCCCGGCGCGGCGCCGGGCGGGACTCACCCGTCCATTGCACACGGAGACGACCCGTCGGGAGCGGAGTGGAGGCGCCGCAATAGCGGGACGAACGAGACCGCTCCGTGTTATAGACTCACAAAATGGCGGCGCCGCCCGGCCCGCCTCGCCCGCGCCGGCGGCCCATTGGCCGGCGGAGCTGTCACCCTGACGGGAGGGCGGGACCGCCCGCCTCCCGGGGTTGGTGCCCTGGCTCCTCACGAGAAGCCGATTGGCTGCGCTCGGGGTAGGGGGCGGGGCGACTCGCCGGTGCGCGGCGCCATTCGGTAGGCGGAGGGAGGCGGCTGGGAGGAGCCATCTTCAGAGCGGGAAGGGGGCCGGAATGACGCCCGGGGCCGCCATCTTGATTGGGGGCAGGGCATCCGAATCAGGGCGTTGGGCGCCATCTTGGATATGGGCAAGGGGGTCCCCCCGCGTGCACATGGTGCAGCCGGGGGCCGCGGGGGCGGCTCGGCCCGGCCGCCATGTTGGGGGCGGGCAGGGAAGCCGCGCGCCGCCGCCATCCCGGGTGAGGGGCGTCCGCCTGTGCTACCCCTCAGGGGTCGCGTAGGGCGCAGGGGCTTGTTTAAGGTAGAGGACGGAGTTAATGTCTTCAGGATAAAGATTACCAGAGGTTGAGAGAGAGAGAGAGAGAGAGAGATCCTGTGAGGTAAGACGGTAAACCTACCTGCCGAGCCTCAGGTACCGTTGTGACACTGTGCTGCCCAGCCCTATGGCCCATTAGGGGCACTTCAGTGCGGAATTAGATCGGCTTGTCTCACTCTTAATGTCGGTCATTGCCTATAGGCCCCACTTTTGCAGGGATTCATGTATATTCCAGGGATTTGGCGCTTGTTAAAGCTCTGGAGGACTTGCTTTGCCAGTGCTGGGCCACCTCTGGTGAATTTCAACCGACTGCGGTGGCTTTGTGTGAGATCTCTCCGTGGCTCCCGCAGGGTGACCGGGACAAGTGTGGGGGTCTGTCCCCAACCCCGACCCTCGGGCACAGCTGGATCCTCCCCACCACTGCTCCATGGAGCCACTGCTGCCATGGATGAAACACTCTGTTTAAATACAGGCAGTTTTTGCTCGCTGGGGATTCCGGTGTCAAGTGCCCGTTTTCTGCGCCTCACTTGCCGTACCCCACGGGGATTAACTGGACAGTTTCTAGCTAATTTCTAGCTCTGCCCTCAGCCAGGCTCCTCTGCCCTGCCAACCCTCCCACCCAGGGCTTTTCTGTGAGAGTGTTTGGCAGTTCTGCCAGAGCACCTCTGCTTTGGCAGCACTTGTAAAACACCTGGGCTGTGACACAGCTGTGTATGGGAGGGCTCAGAAAATTATTTTAAAAATAAGAGTGCAAAGGAAATTTGGAGTGTTATCCCTGGGCAGTGTTTCACTTTGTGTCGGGTAACTCTGGCAGGTACAGACATGCATTTTGAATTCTCGTGTCTCTCTCAAGCGCACACTTGACACGTGAGTAGGGAAGAGAAAAAGTTAGAAGTGAAATGGTCTGTTTTCTCCAAAAACCGTGTTCCTGTGCCAGGTCCTCTGGCCAGAGCCCTCATTTCTCACTGAGGCAGTGCTCAGGGGTTTCAGTGGCTAGGATCAAACATCACCTGCCTGCCTCACTCTTCTCACCCTCTGTGAAATGCAGGAGCTTCCCTTTGCCTTGGATCTTTCCAGAAGCTGGGAGCTCTGATTCCCCAAATCTTTGGCTTACTGGGTTTCCAGTTTGGCCCCTCTGGAGTTTAAAATCAAGGAAAAGTGTGTTCTGACCTATTGCTGAAGGGAACTAGACCTATCTGAAACCAGGTTATTTACTGTGTCCTGCATATGAAAGGCTCAGCTGCTGCCTCAGATAAGAGATTTACAACTTCAATGAGGCAAAGAATGGGAAAATGATGGGATTATGGATCCACTGTAGCTGAGAGCCAGAGAGATAAAGTGATGTGATCAAAGAGAGCAGGAATTTAACTGCCAGCACAAGCTCCCTGCACTCCCTTGAACTGTGGCTGGTTTAAGGTGTATTTCTTCCCAAAGTAAGGAATCCCTTGATGGTAGAGGATGCTGTGGAGACAGAATCTCTCTTTTTTTTTTTTTTTTTTTTAATACGGGGTATTTCTGTACCCTAAAGAAGAGTACTCTGAACACCCCACAAAGACTGAAAACATTAATTAACACTCAGCACAGATCACAGGCCAGGACGGGGTCTGATTGTCTAGTGGTTGCTGACATGAGTATACGGCATGTGCAGGTATCCCAGGTGCTTTTCAGGTATCTTTGGCAGAGCAAACAAAGGTGAATGCCACCACAGGATTCCCAATTTCCAAAGGCCTTTCCTTTGCAGGTGTGGTCTGACTTAAAAGGCTCTTCAAGGTTTGTGCAAGCTCACCCTGATTTTCCACAGTTCTTGCAGTAATGATGATTGTGCAACATTTTATCAGCCATTTTCCTGCAATAGGAACAGAATTTTTTAGATGGCATCTGCTCAGGTATTATGGGACTACAAGTGACCAATGACACTATTGTGGTTTTCTCTGGGCCAAAGGGGAAAATGCTTTTAAGAACAAGATTACACTTGAAATGAAAACCCAGCAGGGAGCAGGACCAGCCCCTATGTGTCCTTGTGTTTGTTTTGAAAAACAAACCCAGATGAAAATAACGATATGAAAAAAAAAAGAGGAGGGCAAAGGGAAAAAAATGAATCAGCTTCTTTTGTATGATCCTACAGCAAGCAACGTCCCACGTCCCACCCTGGTTCTGGCACTGGTTCCTCTGGCCGGGAAGGGCTCTGGGGCACACCCAGCTTGTTCCCTTTTTGAGCCCTTCCTGCATGTGTTATCTCTTGGCATTTAATTCACCAGCAGGGAAGAAAAACTCTTTGAAACAAAACGGACCCTTTCCTGCCTTTTCCCTTTGTATTGTTACACAGCTCCACAGCCCGTGTGGGGTCACGGACACTTCTTTTCGCAACCGTGTCCTTCACAAACTGGCAAAACTCTTCCCCTTCTCCTTCCTCTTCCACCCGACGTTTCTGTCAGCGGTTTGAAAACCAGAACCCTCCTAAACAGGGCATAATTCAGGAGCCCAAACCCCTGGGCAGACCGGTGCGTCCTGGGTACTGCTGTCAGTGACAATTGTTTTCCTGGAAGTTCCTCTCCTGCCCCATTATTCCCAGCAAGGCCCTAAACCGGGGAACTCGCACAGATAACTGTGCTACCGCTGAATCCCAAAAAAACCAGGGAGCAGGGGGTGTCTACAATCCTTCTGCTTCTCTCTGTGGCTTTTATTTATTTTCAGCCCCTCTCAGCGAACACGGCGTTTTTATTTCAAAGTGTATTGGCAGCTTCAGCAGCATCTCATGGTGCCAGAACATTCTTCTGTGCATCGTTCACGATGCCACATCACCGCTCTGGGAATGGTTAGTGAGGGGCGGGCAGAGCAGGAGTGGAATCCGAGCAGGAGCAGAATCCCTGCAGGGTTTGTCAGTCCAGCAGACACGTCCAGCTCTGACCCACGGCCTCCCCTCCTCATACCTGAGGGAAGGAACCAGGAGAGGGACCCAAAGTGCCTCTGCAGCTGGGGTGGCTGGAGGAGGAGGAGTGGGAGAGCTGGCTGTGTTTGTTCCAGCATCTGGAAGGGCTGCAGCTCATACCTGCCCAGACGTGGCTTTCCAAGCAGGACATGAGTGAGGGGAGTGTTTCTTCCATTGATCCACGAGAGTTTGGCAGCATGCAGTACTATCAAAGAGTGTTCTGGTTGGTAGTTGATAAATAAATGGGTTTGGAATTGGGCTTAATGTGCTGTCAATAATAAAAAGAAATGTTTTTGGAGACTGATTTTTTACAAGGGTCTGGACAAGGGAGAATAACTCCATGATTCTGTGATTCCTAACCTGTGTATGGGCTCCCCGACTGGGGTGTCTGTGACAGCTCTGCCACCACAGTGACGTGAGGCTTCCTGTGCAGGGCCAGAGCTGAGCAGGTGAGAGACACTCTGCAAGACAGGAGAGCTGCACGTGGGCATGGTTTGTGTTGCCATCGCACACTCCGAGTTCCCCTTCTACGGGTATTTCATGCTGCAAGCACCTACATGAACTTCAAATTTGAAGTAGAATCACAAGAGCTCACGTTTTACATCTTTGCTTCTTTTTAATCCACGACACAAGAGACTTCTGTATTTCTGCTATTCCCCGTCCATGTTATTTCAGCACTTCCCTGTCCCCACAGCTCCTCCCGATGCTCTGGGGTGACTCATTTCCTGTGCGGGACGAACCAGCCATTTCCTGGCTGTTCAACACAGGACTTTTCTCCCTCCTAGTCGGGGCTGGAATGGTGAAGATTAGGCTATGGTTTGAGTAATCTGTGGTTTGATTAATCTGTGGTCTGATTATACCCCCTGCAACTCATCCCAGAGCTGCTGCTCTTCCCCAGAAATCACCTGGCAGCAGCTGGGGCTCGGGGCTGCCCCTGCTCTCCTGGGCCCCAGGCTCAGTGATTTGGGCTCTGACATTAAAATCATCACTCTAACAGTGATCACTCTAACCAGCTTTAACAGTGCCATCCTTCCAGTCACTGCAAACCAGGTCTTCATTCAACCCATTTCAGCTCATAATAAACAGGATTTTAAAAAAGCACCACAAGGCAAAGCCACTGATCTCACAGCACAGCTCAAAGCCAGAAATTTTGATTGATCCCCCAAGTGCTACCAAAAATTGCTTATTGGCATTTGAGAAATCCAGATAATACCTGTGTTTGTGTTAGACAGAGGTTATCAGAAGGCTGCGTTGGTTCCTGTATTGATTCTATGCCCATCATTCCAGTTCTCCAACCTGTGCTCCCAGTTTCCTGAGCCACTTCTTATTCCCATCCCATGCTGTGACTAACATGGGGACAGCTTATGGAGCTCAGACATTGCCTGACCATTGGAATGTCAGCCTGAGGTGTCACAGCACTTTCAAGAAGCTTTTTACTGATAGATTTTAAATTATTCTTTTAATCTTATTTGAATACTTGGACTCATCAGCCTACCATAGACCTGGAATGTTGGGGAAGAAACCCCGCACAGTAGAGATGCTGCTGGCACATGTGGAGGGCTGAGCCCTGAATAATTCATACCTGTAATGATTTATTCATGCCCAAAGCTGGATACCTCCCTGTGACTTTCCATTATCTCAAAGAGAAGGTGGGTTCCAATTCCATTCCGCTGTCCCCAGCCCGGTGCCAGCTCATGCACTGGACTCTGAGCAGGGGGCTGACATCTCTGCTCAACACAAACAGGCAATTCCTGCCCTTCCAGTGCCACAGCCATGGCCCCTGACACCCAAACTGAAATGTAGGGACAGGTCCTTGCACATTCTTCAGAAAGGACAGTGGGTGAGCAGGCAGGTAAAGTTCTTTTCCACAAATACACAGGGAAAGTGAGACCCTGAGGTCACAATGCAACACTTTCTGAGCATGGAAAACAGACAGGCCCTGACTCTGTGATGTGACACCACCGAGCTGAGCTCACTCTCCACGAGAAATTGCAGTGTTTCCCACTGTAAAGTTACAGATTCTGACACAGTCGATGCCACATTGCAGGATGGTTTCCTGCCCTTCCAGAAACCTTGCAGGAAAGCCTGGACAAAGAGCAGCGGCTCAGGCTCATCTTTCCTGCCTGCCATGTGATTGCAGAAAATACCATCAGGAGAGGTTTACAGGGCCACGCTCTTGAGCTCCTGACCTGGGTGAGGATTCTGCAAGACATTCAAATTCCGTCTGTCTAGAAAGGCTGAAAGATGATCCCGTGTTTCAGAGAGTCTCCAGACCCCCAGGCAACACTGCTCCTCACTGTCTGGTGTGAAATTTCCTAATTGTTTAACCTGCAATCCTGACTTTTTTTGTCCTTGAAATGGGCTCTGCATCAGCAAAATTAAAAATGTCAAGCAGGCTTGAGAAACTCTCCAAGTTGCTAAAAATGAATGTGAATTTCCTCTCTGCAGCCTCACTCCGTCTCTCCCTTGCTCTGGCCTCAGCTTTCCCGAGTGCCTGGTTCCAGCCCCTCAGCATAGTTTGCATTCCACTGCCAAGAATGAACATTTATTTATACAAACAACCCTCCTTCCAAGCACATCTCCCGCCATCCCAGGGCAGGGAAGTAAACACCATTTCTGTTCTGTCCATGGCTCCAGCTCTGCATTTCCTTCTTGCTTTAGTCAGGGGTTGGTTTGCAGGGAGAGCTGACTGCCATTCTCTTGCTTTCCTGTGCCCAGCAATGGCCTGGAAAGCTCCTTCACTTCCTTACAATGATTTGGTTTTGTGACTCCCTGAGTATAGTGCCTTATCAGCCCCTCGAGGGGGCTTGCTGGCTCAGCAGCAATGTCCAGAGCTGGAACCTGGGGGGGCTCTGCAGGACTCTGAGAGTACTCAGGCCCCCGGATCTGCTTCTCTCCCAGCCCACCGTCATCTGGCGTTCCCAGTCCGTTACTGGGCCGCTGTGCTGTACTGGTTCTCCCAGCAGTGCGGGTGGCACTGTGGTGGAGCTCAGAGGGAACTGGAACAGCAGCTCCCAGACGAGTAGTGCCGCAGGGCCGAGGGCAGGCAGGCGCAGCTCATGCATTATTGCTGCACCATCTCCATCGCTCACCTGCCAGGCTCTGGGATTGTTCCTGAAACCTTAGCTCTGCCCCTCTGTCCTCAGGTGTCTCCTGTTGCATCTACCATTCTAATGGATATGGCACAGATGCCAGATGACTCCAGACAGGGGAATGTCACAGTCTGAGCACAGGTTATTTAAATGAAAAAGGGCCCTGACAGAGAGACCGGCACCTGCAGAGCGCCTAGGGATGCTCCCTCCGGTGTGGAGCCTGCCTGCTGCTCGATCCCTGCTCTGAGCACAGGATTTTACTGCTAGAAATTGCAGCAACATTTGAAGAGGTGTCCACGGTATAAGGGGGGGGGGGGGGGGGTGTCCCCAAGGCACCCAGATCACACAGGTGTGTGTGGCCCCCAAAGGACATGGAAGCACACAGGTGTGTGCCCCCCGGACACCCAGATCACACAGGTGTGTGTGCCCCCACCTTGGGCACATGGATCACACAGGTGCATACAGCCCAGTACTGCCCACGTGTTCTTCCTTGATTGTGTCTGCAGCCCCCTAATCCATACTGTGGGTCCCCTGGAGCTGAGGGGGACACAAGAGACTCCAAAGGCAGAAGGAGCTAGAGGACAGGAGGGATTGCCCAAATCCTGCTCCCCCCCTCCCTCCCCCCCCCCATCCTGTGTTTTGGTGCCACACATGGCAGCTCAGGAGCCTTGGCCCCCGTGCAGCTTGTTTCCACACTGAGTCAAGAACAAAGGTGTCCAAACACAGCTGGCTCGGAGAGGATGGGGACAGCCATGCTCTGTGCCTGCCGTGAGCCCCATTGTCATCCCGGCCAAGAATGGCATCATTTCCCCAGGGCTGCAGCTCTATTAAACACAAAGCTCCAAATTATTTCCTGCTTGGATCAAAGATGTGTTTGTTCAGTGGCACTTAAGTTTAAAAGGCAGTGCTGGGGATGAATAAAACCTCCCCAGCGGCAGCTGCTGAGGCTCAATTGGTTTGTCAGTGCTGCAGTTATGCTGTGGACATCTCGTGGTTGCCGGCCCGTATGTTCCTGAAGGATGTTGTGCAGTGGAACAGTTCAGGGAATCCTTGCTCTATGACTGAGGGGCTTTTGCTTTCGTGGTGTGAAGGTTTGCTTGTGCTTCAGATGGTGAAAGCGTTCAGGAATCTCACATTCTGATTCCAGACTCAAAGCCAAAGCACTCTGCATCAACTGGGTGGAAGTGTTTGAAGACACTACGGCCTGTGCACAGAACCCTGGAATTGGTGGTTTGACTGTAGACTGGGATCTGGGTGAGGAATCTGCTCCCTAAATGCCATCTCCTGGTCTGGATTGTACAGCAGGTGCTCCCTGTGACAGACAGGAGGGAAAGGAAGTATGAAATTAAGCATTAAAAGAACATGAAGGCAGGAACATGCAGCATGTGAAGTCAGGGAGAACTGAGAACATTGGCGATGCCAAAGGAACAAAAGAAACCCAATATCCTTTAGAAGTTTTTAATATTTAATTGGTGAGCTCTCCGATACCAGGGCAGTGAATGTGGTGGGCGATGACCCGAGCCCGTGCAAGGGGTGCCTCATGGGGCCCCAGCATCCCCAAAACACAGGCACAGGGGCTCCTTGTGTGCAGAACTACAGAGCTCCTTGCTCTGCACCACAGCACTGCATTCCTGGTTTTAGGTAAAACCAGCATCACCACAGCCCAAAAAGAGACTCCCACTGCCTGGCAGCAGGTTTGGAAGTTGGGGATGCATCACTCCTGGCTCCCTCCTGTGCAAGTACTGTCTGCACCTTCAGCCAGAGGAGCATTTGCATGAGCTCACACACTCTCCCTGTGGAGCTAAGTTCCCTCCAAGGGGCAGTCAATACTTTATTTATTGAGAAATACTTCGTTTCATCCTGCAAGATGACAAGTTCCTTCTGCAGCAGGTGTAAGTCAGCTCTCAGAATCCTTCCCTCAGGGGCAGTTTCAGCTGAGGACTCCAGATCCAAACCACGCATTGGCTCTGGTTTCTCTGGAATCTGTAGAGTGGAGTTGCCTGGTTTGCTCCTCCTCCCACTCTGGGCAGGGTGTTACAGCTGCAGCTCTCCCAGATCCAAGGCCAGAGTGTGAGTTTCTTGCCCAAAGAATCATCCAGCTGTGGGGTTTTCGTCCCTAGGGCTCTCAGCTCTGCTCTCAAGGAGTGGCAGACAGCAATGGGGAGCCACTCTCCAGATCCTGCTGGTCCTGGCTGCTGCCCCAGGCAGCCACTCAGAGCCCAGCAAAGCTGAGGGCTCTCAGTTCTCAGGGCGGAGAGCTTTGCTTATTGCTTCCATCCCACGCCAGGGATTGGCAGGTTGCTTGGAGTTCTCTTTCCTAACTAACACCTCTCTTCCCTCTCTCCTAGGCTGCCCTGTGCCTTGGATGAGATCCTGTCCTTGGGCAGTGCTGTGCTCTGTGGGAGGCTGCCTGCCTGACCTTGGAGCAGGTAAGGGACACAGTGACACGTCAAAACAAGGACAGAGTAGAAAATTGAGCAGGAGCCAAGGCTCCAAAGGTGGGAGCCTGCAAGTCTTACAGATGTCCCATGGCATCACTAGGGAGCATAAAGCAATGCATTTGCCTGTGGCCAAAATCCTGGGGTGCTGCTCAGGGGGATGTTCTGTGAGGGACAAGAACTTGGGGTTCCTTCTGTGCTCCCCATGCCAGAGGGCCAGCAGGGACTGGAAACAAGCCATCCCACAGCCCAGGAGCTTCCCCTCCCCTGCAAGGTACTTTGTTACCAACAAAGTGTTTTTTCCTGTCTCCAGGAGCCATTTCCCATCACATCCCAGCAAATCTCCGTAAACACCTGGGGTGCAGCAGTGCAGTGTTAGCTAGTGCTGGTGAGACTGAGTCCTGCATCCCCAGGCTGAATCACCTCGGTTTCAGGGCCTTTAGACAGGGGTAGGAAGGAGCTGAGGTGTCAGTTGCTAAAGATGGTCTGTATTGTAAAAGAACTAGGTTACGATGTCCCATTTTGAACAATTACATTTAATTACAAGTCACAGATTCAGCACAATCACTATTTAATAACAAATTGCTGCCACACTCCAGCCAGAGCGTGCTGGGGAAACACGTGAGCTCTGGTCTGCGGGCAGCTGGGACAACAGGGGACAGGGTCTAGCTCAGCTCAGAGAGGGGTGGGTGCCAGGCCCCAAAACAGAGGTGAAACACAGCTGGGTGCTGTGTCCTGCTCCCAGCACTGATGGGTGGGGTTGGGTTGGGTTGGGTTGGGTTAGATTGGTTCGGTTCAGTTTAGCAGATGGTTGAAGAAACACCTTGTAGCACACGATGATTTTAGTCAAACTTTAAAAGGTTGCTCAGAAATGTAAAAAAAACGGCGATAAACGCCCTGACAAATCAAACAGGATTTGCGCCCTTCCCTCGCCAAGCCCCAGCTGTTCGTTTTGGCTATTTGGTACCGGCAGAGCAGCACTGACCGAGCCCGGCCCGGGGACTCCCTTCTCCCCGCCCTGCCGCACCGGTGCGGGCCTGGCTGCGGTGCTGCGGTTCCCGGAGGGACCGGGACCGGCGCGGCCGGGGCGAGCACCGGGGGCCGAGCGCCCCCTGCCGGTACCGGGACCGAGCGCCCTCCGCCGGTACCGGAGCCGAGCTCCCCCTGCCGGTACCGGGCGGCTCCGGGCGCGGGGGAGCACGAACAAAAGGGGGCCTGTCCCGCGTCGTTCCCGGGTGATTCGGGAGCCCGGCGCGCTCAAACGCGGCAGAACCGGGCGGACCAAAGGTGCTCGTGCAGCGGGAGGTACCGGAGCCACCCCGTGCCCGGCACTTGGGGACGAACCCCGAGAACAGCGAGTGAAGCAGCGATGCTCCTGCACTGGCCTTCTGGACCCCGGTAGCTCGTGCCCAGGGTGAGGGGACAGACCACTGTCACACAAACAGCGGTGGGGGACACGGTCAATCCCCGCGGCTGGGCTGTGCCGGTTATGTCTCCGTGCTTATCTGTCACAGCTTGCACATGGAATCGTGGGGACAGTCCAGCCAGATGTCCCTGGGGCACTGGCACAGGTGTGAGGTGCCCCCGGACTGCACCTTGACACTGTGTTAGTGACGTTGCAGCATTTCCTGCCCAGGTCACAGATTTGCCCATCGCTGATTTCAGCTTTCCAACTTCCTCCTGGGAAATACAACATGAGCTCCTATTTATAGAACTTCATGGTTTCCGATTAATTTTTTCCTTTACTCAGGCTGGTTTGGTGGCTGATCCTTGTTTGGTGGCCCTGGCAGTGCCAGATGCCCATGGCTTTTATTAGCACTTTTCAGAGGCCTTGATTTAGTGCTCACAGTCACATCCCAGGCCAGCGGCTCTGGAACGCAGCCCCTCAGGAGCAGAGATAATTAGAACTCGGGGAAAAAGTGGTGTCTGAGTCTTGGAACAAAACAGCTCTTGTTTAAGGAATGTGGTGCAGGAGGCCAGTGTTTTCCAGCAGGGTCTGTCTCCCACTCGGAGCCAGTGCCTGCAGACAGATCCTGCCCTCCACAGACACGCCGGGTGGGATTTTCAGGGAGCATCTCTCAAAATGGAGGCATGGTGCCCTGTAGCAAGTACAGGATGTATCCTGGGAATTGTATTTCTGCAAGCAAGTCAGGAGAGGTTGGTGGAAGGATGTGGGGAAGCAGGAAGAGAGCTGAAGAGGTGCTCAGAAGATTTTTGGACAGGGCAGATGAGGAGGGAAACAAACATCGCAGAGAGCAGGAAAACCGATGTGCTAGGAAATGATGGATCCACCCCCCAGGCTCCTGCTAAGGAGGGTGGGACAAACTCCATGATTTCTGGCAGCCATGAGCTGCAGCTGCTCCACTCAGCTCCCATCCTGCAGCCAGATGTGTTTGAGTGCAGCTTCAGCCCTTCCTGCCCTGACATGGCCCTGGCAATGCCCCCATGCTCTGGCAATGCCCCACGTGTGTGTTTGGGGACTGTCCCAGGTCCCCTCACCTCCAGGGAGGGTTTCCCAAGGGAGCTGGGAAGGGGGCAGGAGTCAAGTTTAAGCACGGCTGTTCTGTATCCTGTTGTTTTCCTACCAGGATTGTTGCAGTTTCCTGCACTGTCTTATCTGGAGCAGGGAAGCGAGCGCTCTCCAATTCTTTGGCTCCCTGTGTGTCCCAGGTTCTAATCTGCAAAGCAGGCGTTGGAGCCCGTGAGAGGAACCAGCCAGGGCTGTCACAGGGCAATGGGACAAGGACAGAGGGGGCAAAGAGCTTTTAGTGCCTCGAAATTAGTGTCTTTATGTAGTGCTACTGTTTGCACAAGGCTGTGTCTATTTTATGGGTTCAGGCCTTCAGCACACCTGGGAGGGGGAGAGAGGAACATCCCAGTGGTGATACTCTCAGGTGACTGTCTGACAGACCTTACAGGAGGATAAATCTCAGAAAGTGCTGAGTTGGCTTCCCTCCCCTCCCCCCAAGGACTCAAAGGACACACATAAAGTCTTAAAACAGAAAAAGCATTTCCGTGTTTCAGTCAGCCCAAAGTTCAGTCTCCCCTGAAGTGCTGGGGACTCCTGTGAAATTACTTGGCCACATTTTCTGGAATACAGAGGTGAAATCAGTGCCCACAACAATGAGGCCTGGAAAGCTGTGTGGAGCGGGCCCTGAGAAAGCCAAACTTGTAGATTTAAAAAAAAACCAAACACCTTTTTTTTTTTTTTCCCATAAGTGAGCCTGAATTCACCTAACTATAGGTTTTAGCAGTAGACTGAATTCCCTATGGGTTAAAAAAAAATTAAATCCTTTACTGTACAGCTCTGGAATGTCCTGTTTTCCTGCAGAAAGGTGTGGGTCCTGTACACAGTGTCCATTATCAGATGGGAGCTTCTCCTGGAAAGAGGATTAACCCACAACATCACTCCCAGCCACACAGACACTTGAATCAGGCACAAGGCTCCAAAATAAACCTCAGCCCCAAACTCCAAGCCCAGAATTCTGCCCACAGGGATCCCAGGGTGGTTGAAAGCAGGTAAAAACTGTGGAAACGATCAAGATGGATTTTTATTATTCAAAGGGAAGACACATGTGCCAGTTCAGCCTTTGGGGGAAGGACAGTGGTCATTTTTCTCATTCAGCTGTGACTGTGAATCCAGGCTGATTCCATTTGCCATTTCTTTAGCAAAATCTCAGCTGCTGGAAGTCTGAGGGCCACAGCAGGCTGAAGGGTCTGTAGCTGAACACCAGAGCCTGTGCTGGGAACTAAATAGCAAGAGAAAAAAAAGGCTTTTTTTTCCAAGAGATCAGGAAGAGGAAGACATGTGCCTGGAGATAAGGAGAGATAAAAGCATTCCATTTGCAGAGGCCTGTGATAGGGATCAAGATGTTCATCTGCCAAGTCAGTAATTTTGTGGCCTTACGACCATGTGGAGCTTCCGTTCCTGTTACCTTTTCCCACACTGACTGAAGGCACCAGATTGTTGGCATGGAAGGTCCTTTGAGTCTGTCTGAGTGGCTCAGCCCTTTCGGGGAATTGCATGGACTGAACTCGAAGATAAAACTCTCTTTTACTTCAGGAGGGAAAATGGTTCTCCCCCAAGTTTATGTTCAGCTTGTAGGGGCTTAGCAGGAGCAGGCTGTGAGCTGCCTGGCCTGGGGAGGTGGGAACAGGTCAAACATCTCTGGGGAGAAGCTTGGGCAGAGCCTGTTTCTGTGAGGGGTCAGGGCAGCTGAAATGGCCACTGGAGGTGACTCCCCACCCTGTTTGCTGGGATTCATCAGGAGTGAGCTCACGGGAACAGTAGATCCCATACAAGGCCTTGATTAACATCAGGAGCTCAGATTGCATTTGCTGCTTCCAAAAAGGCTTTTATTGTCTGACTTTTTGTTAAAGCAGCAGCGGATTTCGGTAAAAAATTCTCAGTAAACCCTGCCTTTGCACATTCCACACGCTGGCACATGCAACAGCCAAGCACTCAGGCTAAAATTATCTGTGCTATCATTAGGAAGGAACATATGGATTGATGGAGCCTAAGTGCAGAAAGGAGCTGTGCTGCTGTGCTGCAGGCTCACCCCAAAGGGAGCAGTTCTTGTGCTTCCCTGTCATTCCCTGTCGGCTGACACCTGCGAGAGGTGTGACCTGTTCTCTTTGGACAGGAGAGCCGGTGTGTTGGGCTGGTGCTGGGTGGGCACTGAGCTCACTGGACACCAAGGGCACCGGGCACAGCTTCTGCCTGGGGCCAGCAATTCTGTAGCACAGCCGTTCCTGCCCCTGTGCTGCTGGCTTAACCCTCAGTCTAACTACCACACTCCTGAGATAAATCCCTGTGGACAAGCACCGTGTTCAGGGGTTACAGAGCAGCCCTACAGCTGTCAGCTGGGATGGGCTTCTCCCGTGTTCCCCATCTCGCTGGGAGAGCAGGAGCCCTGGGGCTGGAGCTCCCGTACCTGCGCAGCGTGTGCTCACTGACCGCCAGCCAGGGCCTGTTCTCCCCGAGAGCTGTGTCCCGTTTAGGCCAGAAATGCTCAAAAGAACTGCTCAAAGAACCACTTTAGACAAGGTCCCCGTGTCCAGTGTTTTCAGCCTTGCTTCTTTTACCACCACTAATTGCAAAGCTTTTAATTAATCATGGACCGAGATGCGAACGCACGGTGTTGGCAATGGCCACACAGGGCTGCCATGGTGCTGAGGGCACATTACATGTTCCCTGTGACACAGAAACAGGGTTGACTTCCAGGCTGCTGCATGGAGCCTTCCAAACAGATGGGAGAGTTTCAGATTTAGTCTCTAATACAAATATGAGTTGCATGTGCAAGTTCTTCAGTTGGGAAACTGCCTCTTGCTACTGTTTGCAAAGTCAGAGAATGTCAGGCTGAACCAGCCTCACTATTTCTGGTTCTCTCTCTGCAGATCAGCACTTGGAGACACAGAGCTTGCCAACCACAGAGTGCTGAAGGAATAGCTTGCAGAGTTCAGTTTGTAAAATTCTATTTTCAGTGTTTATATTTAGTTTCCGTTTCGTTGGTGTTGCAGAGGCTGATCCTGCAAATATTTACCCCAGTCAGGTTTTGTGTGTAGAGTTCCTGGGAGCACAGTGGGAGCTCAGCCCGGGGAGGGCACAGGCCTGCAGTGGGCTGAGCATGGAGAAATTCAGTTGCATCTTCTGGTCAGGGTTTTATATACATATATATCCATATACACACATCCATATATATAGCACACACATGTGATGATCATTTCAGGTTCTGAGAGAGAAAGGCCATTCAAAGAGTCACTTACTGATCTCCACCTGAGAGAAGGCTCAGTGAGACAGAAAGCAGCAGCATGGTGAGTGTCTGTTATGGCATAAATGATAGCACAGACAGAAAGAATGAACAAATTTATTTTTAAAAAGAATCCTGAGATGAAATTGCTGGTCTACAATTATTGCACTGTTGGGGAGGGGCAGAAGCAGCCCCAGGACTGCTCTTGTCTGCACATCCTCTCTCACTCATGTTCTCTCCAACACACCTTTACAGAGCAAGAGCGCCAGTGACGGAGGGTGCAGCAGTGCCAGTTCCCTTCAAGCAGATCTCTCCAAACTTGTGATCTGGGCACACAGTCACGGGACCATATGCAACCAGATCCCAGCCCTGGAATTTGTGCATAACACGGGTCCCCTGAGCAATGACAACGCTCTGCTTTGGATGTGCAGAGTCGGACACGCCTATCACTGGCACTATGGAAAGTTATGTGACAGAGGTGAAGAAGAGACTGAGGCTGTAGGAAAGATAAAGAGGTTCCTGTCTTCTGAGTCTTTGACAAGGGAAGGTAGCTTTGAGGAAAAGAGGCTCAAGCTGACCCCATTATCTTTTGAGATAGGTCAAGCAGATTCTGGGAGCACACGGTCATGTGGCAGATCCCAAGGGTTCACTGAGCAGACAGCTGACAGCACCTACACAAGGAATAATGAGCCCAGGGGGAGTCAAAATACCAGGAAACCCATAACATTGTACTCTGCAGCAGAGCAGCACTTCACAGTGTCTGGTGGTATAGTCCAAACTGGTGAACAGGACCTGAAGTTGGAAAGTGATGAAGACTTACAGATCATCTCTGATGAAGAGCAGCATGAGGCAGGTGAAGACAACCAGGGAGACAGAATCAGCCAGGATAATGTGTCAGAGCCGTCTGCTGAGGAGTTGCAGATGCTCCACTGCCAGAATATGGCATTGCACCATCCAACAGACCCCCAAAAAGCTGCCTCTGCCCCCACTGCAAGGCCACCCCTAACCCGTGCCCACATTCTGCAGGCTCCTGTCAACGACCCAGAAGACCCGAGCAGGAACATCCTGAGGCTGGGTCCTTTCACTGCTGCAGGGCCCACAGCTGAAACTTCCAGAGCAAGGAGCCTCCCGGCGTCAGCAGCACCAAAGGTATGTTTCAAATCCCTTCCAGTCCCCAGCACCAAAGCCAGGGCCCAGCTTGAGTCACAGCCCTCAGTGATATTTGAGTTCCAAGCCATTGCTGATGTTCAGCAGCATCTCCAGCTGAGCCCTCCAGAGTGTGGCACACCAAGGACTGGCTCCAGCCGGGATGGTGCTGAGGACATGAATGAGGACAGTGAGACATCAGGATCCGGGCAGATACCTTGTTCTTCAGCCTTCCAGAGTCCAGACAGCAGTCCACCTGCAGCCTCAAACAGAGGTAAGACAGCCTGGAGTTCTGTGTCTCCAGGGGTGTGGGGGTGTTCTATTAATCACTTTCCCAAAATATCCAAGGAGGGTGAGTTCACATCACTGCCAAGATCTGTACTGCAGCATCTAAGTAAATCTCTTGGATTTAGGGCACTCCTGTTTCTGCTCAAGGGGACTACAAAGCTCCTTGCCTAAAGGAATTGGTACTTCTGTAGGGAATGCCCTTCTCTGTGGTGCCCAAAGGTGTTCTTGGCTGTGCCCCAGCCCAAACAAGTTTGAATACTTTGGTCTTCCATTTTACCCAGTATCCCCACACAGTATGTTGGCTGTACTTGAGAGAGTCCCTGTGGGAAACTGGAGCCAGAGAGGTGAACTCAGGTCTCAAGAGAAAGAAACAAGAAGTAATGCAGAGAAATTTGGCTGCACCAAAGTCAGTGGTAAAACCTCCTAGCGCTGGCAGTGGCAGCAGAGCGTCAGTCCTGCATGGAAAATGCAGAACTCCACACACTGCTTTAGTCCTTACAAGAATGAAGGCTTTTCTATGTGCTGTCCTGAAGCACAGGGGCCTGGGCACATCCTTGGAAAGGGCAGAGGTTGCAGAGGGAGCATTTGGGGTCTGCCTAGAATGTGCTTACAGCACCAGTGCTGGTCCTGGAAAGGCTTAGGGGTTGTTGTTCCTTGTGGAGCCATAACCACACAAACTGCCACAGTTGGGGTTTGGGAGCAGTATTTTACTATTTTCATGACTGACATCATGTGTCCTCTGAAGGGACTGGGAATTCTTCTGGGAATATCTGTGTAGTAGCTGTTACTGCCAAGGTAACTGGCTCTTGGCTCAGAGGAGGCCTCAGCACTACGGATTCATGAGCTGTTCCCCTCTGCACCTGGAGCAGTCAGTACAAAACAGGCCAAAACCCCAAACCAGTGGGACAGGGATCAATCTTTCAGGATGACAACTAAGCCTGTACAAAAGGACCTGGGTGCAAAAAGGGGAATCTCTAGGTGTTGGCTCGTGAGCCCTTTTCCATCTCCCCCTCCTCAGCCCTGGACAAGTCACAGGCGAGCAGATGGAGCTTTCCAGCAATCCAAAGAATTCATTTCTCATGCTACATCGAACTAGGTAGATGTGGTATTGCCATGGCAACTTGAGAGAGAGCCCAACTGGAATCCTGGCAATCCTTTAAACAAAATCATAGTACACTTCTACTCACCTGTTTGTTCTCCCTCACCGTCCACCCCAACCTTTGATTCATGCTGTTATTTCACATTAAGAGGGAAATTTCCCTGTGGCAGTGAGCAGGGCCAGCTGCCAAGGAAGAGGGAGCAGGAAGGAGCCTGACTTTCCCCAGAGAGTTGGGCACAGTTGGGTGGTGCTGGCTTGTGGAGAACACAGATATGACCAACAATTCTAGGGGAGGGGATTAGGGAGAATCCTGTCCTTTCTGAATGGTTTCCCGAAGGCAGGTGCATCTCCTCATGTTTTACTGATCTTTGTGGGCTCTTGCTGTCCACAAAGCCGTGTCTTGTCTTTTAGATGTGCTGAAGAATCAGGAGAAAAAGAGAAACTATACCCTGGGGCACATAAAAGTGTTCGAAGAGTGGCTGAAGTTGCACCACCCCTCTGAGACACGCAAGATCCACACGCTGCCTCCTGCAGACCTCGACTGCTACCTGGTCTCATTCTTCAGCTCCACCAAGAGACAGAATGGCATGGATTTTTCTTCCCATTCCCTAAGCTTCTTCCAGCGCAGCATCGACCGGTACCTCAAGGACCACAATTACAAGTACAACATGTTGAGAGGGCTAGAGTTCAGGGCCTCTCAGGAAGCCTGGAAATTAAAGCGTTGGTACCTGTTCCAAAAGGAGAAGGAGGAAATGTGGAGTGTTGTGGAGAACATGACAAATGAAGATGTGAAAAACCTTTTTAAGAAGGGAATTTTAAGCAAGACACACCCTCAGGGCTTGTTGCACCTCATGTTCACCAACCTCATTAGGGGGTTTGGGGCAAGTACCCACCATTGGACCTACCAGCTGTGCTGGGGACAAGTGGTGCTGAGGAAGACCAAAGGAGAGGTGGAATACTTGGAGTGGAAGGAAGATCTGAGCCCAGAGGGAAATGAAGGGGAGCTAAGCCCACGGCTCTTTGCCAAGCCTGAGGATCCAGAGAACTGTCCAGTCGCCAGTTACAAGGAGTATGCCAGGAGGAGGCCGCCGGACATGATGAATGATAACCACCCTCTTTACCTGTCTCCCAAGTCACTGTGCTCCGTCTGGGACAAAGTGTGGTACAGCAGGAAGGCACTGACAAAAACCAAACTGGATAAGATCTTGGAAGTTGTTAACCAGGGAGTCAAAGGAGTTGTAAGGAATACCAGGAAATAGAAGTGTCCCTTCAGCTTTGCCCCTTAAACTGCTCCAAGGCTGCTCTGAAACAGAATCCTATTGCAATATTTGGTGTAGGTTGAGAACAAACATCCTTCTGCTGGGCTTCACCTTGGCACTGAAGGAACCTACAGATCTGCAGCGCCTTGGCTTCCAGGAATGTTCCTTTTTGTTGTTTCTGTTACTGGAATTGGTAATTCAGTGAGTTAGTAAGAATCTCCAGTTTCACATTGGCTAAACAAGTTAATGTTCTACTGTGGGGTCAGTGCTGTTACAAACAACCAGTGCTGATATGGAGAGGCAGAGCCTGGCCAGAAGCATCAGCTGCACCCACATTTTGGGGCTGAAACCCCCCACAGCCCAGCCTGGGGCACAGACCTGCAGGGAAGGATGAGTGATAACCAGGAGAGCGATGATGCTGCCGACCCAACTTTGCAGGAATGCTTCTGACAAGGTTCAGGTCATTTCCCTTAAGGAAAGATTCGTAGAATGAAGAAGCTGTGGCTGTTTTAAGAAGTTGTTTAAAGTGTCTGACAATGTTGAAAGGTTTTATGGTAAGTGGTTTCCCTGGAGTGCAAAACACAGCTCCACGAAGGCACTGGAAGGTGTGCTCAGCTCTGCTCAGCTACCCCAGCACTGTTTAGTACCTGTTAACAGCTCAGTCAGGTTTTTGGTTGCATTGTTGACAGAGCCAAATAAAAGAACCTTTAATTCAGTCCTGTCTGTCTGTGTCTGAACGGCAGGTGATGTTTTCCTGGAACACTGGTTTGTTCCCTGCTGTGCTCGGTCTCCCCTGCTCACAGCCTGGTGGCACAGAGCTTTGGGCCCTTTGAAGCCCTATGAGCCATCTCCGTGGTATCAAACGAGGCCTTGGGGGTCAAGCTCTTTGCCAGAATTGGTCCCATTCAACCAATTTAACATCAAGAAGTAACTTAAGGACGTTTGAAGAGACATTAAAAAAGACAACTCCTCAAGTGCTGGAGGGTGCCTGCCGGCTCCCCTCGTGCTGCGGAGCACCGGTGGCATCGCCACGACAGCACGGCTGAGCAGCTCTCCCGAGGGTCCCGCCGGTCCCGGGGGACCCGGCCGCGGGCACAGCTCTGCTCCCCGCGGGGCCGGGCTTCCCTCAGCCCCGAGACCACCCCGGGTCGGGCTCTTCCCTCCCCTTCGCTGATCGCAAGGCTCAGGAACGAACGGCTGCTGACGGGAGAAAGAGGTTGCACTATCTACCCCCTGTGACAGCACCTGGGCACCTCCCAGCTCCCTGGGGCTCCACCGGGGAAACGCCCGATCAGCATCTGCTGAGCGGGGCCCGGGTCCGCACCGGGACCCCGCCAGCACTGGCGGAGCAGGGTCCGGATCTCAGGGGGGTCAGTACCTGGACCCCCATCAGCGCTTGCGGAGCGGGCTGAGGTTCCAGCGGGTCGGTACCGGGGTCCCGGTGGGTCCGTACCGGGCCCCCCATCAGCGCTCGCGGAGCGGGGTCGGTACCGGGGTCCCAGCGGGTGAGTACCGGGGTCCCGGCGGGTCGGTACCGGGCCCCCATCAGCGCTCGCGGAGCAGGGTCGGTACCGGGCCCCCCATCAGCGCTCATGGAGCAGGGTCAGTACCGGGGTCCCGGCGGGTCCGTACCGGGCCCCCATCAGCGCTCACGGAGCAGGGTCGGTACCGGGGTCCCGGCGGGTCCGTACCGGGCCCCCATCAGCGCTCACGGACCAGGGTCGGTACCGGGGTCCCGGCGGGTCCGTACCGGGCCCCCATCAGCGCTCACGGAGCAGGGTCGGTACCGGGGTCCCGGCGGGTCCGTACCGGGCCCCCATCAGCGCTCACGGACCAGGGTCGGTACCGGGGTCCCGGCGGGTCCGTACCGGGCCCCCATCAGCGCTCACGGACCAGGGTCGGTACCGGGCCCCGCGGGCGCTGCCCGGGAGCCCCCTAGCGGGGGCGGGCGGACGGGCACGGACCGCGGCGCGGTTGGGGTCGAACGGGACTTTAAAGCCCACCCGGTGCCATCCCCCGGTGCCACCCCCGCCCCGGACAGGGACTGTTCCCACCGGCCCAGGGTGCTCCCAGACCCGTCCGGTGGGATCCCGGCGCTCCCCCAGCCCAGCAGCCTTGGGGACCCCCCACCGCAGCCCGCGGAAGGCTCCGGCTTCAGCCCCGCATCCCAACCACGGGGGCTCCTCTGAAACACTGGAGCAAAACCAGTGGAGCAGGCAGACAGAACAGGCCTGGAAGACCGAGAGAGAGCAACAACTCTTTAATAAATTAGCAAAATAAACAGCATTTATGTATATATTTATATTCCATTGCTGTATTTCCATGGATCACAGGGGTTAAACCAATGTTGATTCCCAAGTCCCACGGCAGCACTGATCTTGCGGCCTCAGTCCAGGTACCCCCAAGGCAATGATCAGCCTTGTGGTACTTAAAAACCTAAAACCACTGAGAAATAAAACAGCTTTTTCATAAGCCTGAGACACAGCTCCCAAGGGGCAAAGTGAATTACTGGGTGATTTCACCTGGCTGGCTCCAGGCAGAAGTGATTAAAAAGATACTGATCCAATTTTTCCCCCTCTTAAAAAAAAAAAGTGTTCCTCCACCCCAGAGGGAGGAGGAGGAAGGAGCAGATCTATTGCATGGAAGGATTATCAGTTTAACAATAAACCAGATTGATTTGCAGGGTACACATCTCTGATTGTTGCAATGGCCAAGGGTGGAACTGATCGAGTATTTAGGTCATGCATCAGCTGATCCTGAACGGGGCGAGCCCCCGACCTGGGGGTCCCTCAGTCCTCATCCCGGACGTACTGCCCGGCCTCCCAGCGCTGGGCCATGATGCTCTTGTGGCGAAACACTCGGGTGCTTTCCACCACCTGCAGAGACCAGAACGTGCAGGATTTTATAAAGAAGAGACTTTTATAACAATCTGGTTTGCAGAGCTGCCCCCCCACCAGCTCCCCAACCCGCTCTGCCTGACATAGTGTCCACCCACGTGGTGCCTGTGGGAACCAGCACCATCCTGTCCACCTCTGTCCACCCACAAGCCTCCAGGAGTGAGGGGAGCTGGGGAATGTGGGAGGTGTCAGGGCAGGGTGAGCAGAGCCCCCGCGTTCGTGAAGGGCTTTACCTCTGTGTTGACCTTGTCAACGGGTTCAATGCCTGCGTACTGTGGAAAGAGGAAAACACGATTAGATAATGGCAGCCTGGCAGGGGAATATCCAGGGGCAGCCGGATCCAGCCCCCGGTGGGGGCACAGGAGAGTCAAGGGAAGGCAGCAGATGCAGTCATGCCCTCCCTGGGGTTGGGGGAACAGTTCAGGCCAGGATCCCCCACAGGAGGAAGCTGCGGCTCCTCTCCAGTCCCACCCAGTGCTGGCAGCCCTGGACAGCAGGTGTTGCCTGGGGGGCCCCTTGATGGTGCCACCACTGCCACGTCTCCCACCGAGCTGAGCAACTGGATCTCAAACTCCAGGTGGGAGTCAGGAACAGACACCACCAGCCCCAGAGCCCCAGGCTCAAGCCTCCCAGCCACTTGGCACAAACAGGGTGGGCATGTTCACCTTTCCATCCTCCTTCACCCTCCTCCTCCGCTCCTCAAAGGGGCTGGAATGCGACGAGTCAGGGGTGAGGGTCTCTGCACTGCCCTGGGAGGAACTGGTCACTCTCAGTGGGGTGAAGGATGAGATCAGCCCCAGGACCCCCGTGTGGTGTGAGGCAGGAGAGGAGGCAGGAGACCCGGACACCGAGTAGCTGCCACTGGCACCTGAGGCAGCTGTGAGAGAGAGAGCATTGGGGGGTGAGGGACCTCAGTTCCACTCCCAGGGGGTGGAGACCTGCAGTAGTGTCAGGCCCCTGCCCCAAACCTGCCTCTGTGGCAGGTCCAGCAGGTTTGGTCACAGCCAGGACCCTGCGCTTGGGCAAAATGCATTACCTGGGCCCTTCCAGCCCTGTTTGCTGCCATAACATGACACAAACTCATCGAGACTTGAGCAGCTCTGGAATCCTGCAGAGCCTATCCCTCCTCAGCAGCAGTTCTCCTGCTGACTCCAGTATGCTGGTATCAAGCTCTCCCGGGACAACTTGCTACCAGCACACAGGAGTCCTTACAGGCATCCCACAAAATCATTTCTCTGCCACTCTGTCCCTCTGCTCCCTTACCAGAGCTGTGCCGAGAGCGGGAGCCCTCCTGGGGAACACCGTCACTGTAGGTGTCCATCAGCCACTGCCGCTGCCGCCGCCGCTGCTCCTGGAGCTCCTCTTCCCTCTGCAAGTCACTCCGGATCTCCTCCTCGATCAGCACCGACGTCTGGGGCTTCCATGTCCGCAGGCGGTACTGCTCCTCCTGGCCATCCTCCCTCCGCAGCGGGCTCTGCGTCCCCATGTCCTCCACGAAGGACACCTTGGGCTTCCAGAAGGGGAGGGAGAAGTACTCTCTGGACAGGACAGCAGTGCTGGTGGGGCTCGGGGTGGAGCCGGGAAGCTTTCCTCCCCAGGAATCCTCGCTCCCCCATTTGCTGGTGCTGGCGGAAGTGTGCTGGGACAACAAGGGCTGCTCCCGGCTCCTGTCGCTGGCGGCGAAGCGCGGCTGGGACAGCTGGAAGTGCGCGATGCTCGCTGTGTAGCTGGGAACGCTTTTCCCACCCCTGGTGTCTTCTGCAGGGCTGGGGCTCGAGGGCTGCTCCACCACAAACTCTTTAAACCAGCTCCTCCTCTCCTCTGCCCGCTTCAGGGGAGTGGGCTTCTGCGGGGGGGCTTCCTCCTGCTCAAACACTCTCTTGCGCTCCTCCAGCTCCTGCTGCGTCCCCCTGTCATATGCCCCCAGCAGCCTCCCCTGCCTCTTCAGATCTTCCTCACGCTTGGCTTCCTGTTCAATTTCCCTCTGGACATAAAGGGAAGCGCGGCCTCTGTCCTTCCCTTTCCTGCCTGGGCCAGGAGATGAGTGAATGTTGAGGACAGGCTTGGTCTGGATCTCCACCAGCTCGCTGCTGGAGGTCAGCCGCTGGATCCCCCTTTCCTTCCAGAGGTTCTCCTCCCTCTCCATCGCCATGCGGATCTCCCGCTCGATGGGCGTCTCATTGCTGACCCTCGTCTCCTTGTCCAGCCCATTGCTGCTGGCCCTCAGATCCACATTGAGGGTCTCGTTGGAGGTGCTTCCATTGCTGGTGTAGCCTGCAGTGGCTTCATTATACATCTCACCCAAGCCAGAGTCCAGGTCTTCTCTGGACCATGCTTTGGTCAGGATGGACATCTTCACAATGGGATATGACCTTTCCGTGTGAGGCTTTCTGGGAGCATAAACCTCATCTTTCTTGGGTGTCTTGTATGAGGACACACCATAAACCTGATAAACACTCTGGTCTGTCCTGCGCTGGCTTGATGCCTCGGCACTGCCATAGCCTTTTGTAGCCTTTGTGGCCATCTCAGGGCTGTACCATTCTTCCCTGGAGACTTTTGTCACTGACTCTGGCCTTGGGGACATGCCCTGCTGCCCTGGGCTGAAAAATGAGCCTGGGTTGGTCTTCTCCAGCATCAGGAACTGCTGCCGAGCCGCAGAGAAGTTGATCTGCTCTGTGTCGATATTCTCAGGGTCAACGGGTGTCACAGCCCTGCCTGGGGAAGGTTTGTCAAAGCAGATGGCAAAGCTGGTGGGGACACTGCCTGTGTACCTGCCTTCACCTTGGCTGCCCACGCCGGTGCTGATGGAGCTCAGCTCATCCATGGAGCTCCATCTCTCTGCGATGGTGGAGCTCTTCCTCATCACCTGGCTCCGGATGACTTCTTTCCTCTCATCTTCGAGTTCCCTGGCTTTCTCAGGTGAGATGTTGGGTGGAGGGACCCTGTACAGATCTTGCTCCTCGTCATCGTAGAGCTTCGAGGGTTTCCTCTCACCCTTGTAAGCCCGGAGGTCGTACAGGCTTCCCGATCTCACTACCTCTAGCTTAGACTCCCTGTCTGGGGATGGGGTCCAGACATCTCTTCCACTCTCCAGGAAATACGAGGGTGACTGCGACCTCCTCTTCCAGCTGTAGCCATTTTCCACCCTCTGGGTGCTGTGCTGAGCAGAACCAAACACATCATCGTCGCTGTTGGCCCTCAGGTCTGCCAGCGAGTCGTGCCTGTGCGAGGCCTGCGGGAGCTGGAACACCAGGTGCCTGGTGACTCTGTCCATCTCCTGGGAAGAGTCACCCCTCTGCCAACCTCGTCTCCAACAGGGGCCACTGCTCAGCTTCAAGGGCACCCTCAGAGTCCCAGTTCAGTGGAGGCCAAGGGTCTGGACCTGGCTGGCCCTGCAAACAGGAGGGGAGAGCAGCCATTAAGAGCAGCAGAAGGAGCAGAGGTTGGGGTGCAGCCCCTCTCCCAGCCTGGTACCATTGTCCTCGGCATGGGACAGACACTGTCACACCAACCTGCACTGTGTGGGGCAGGAGCAGCCACAGCACAAGGCACCATTCCCAGTAGAAACTGCCACAGAGCCCAGAAGCCTGTCCCACCTCTGTCCCCCAGCCTGGCTGGGTTCTGAGGGAGCACAGCCAAACCTGCCACAGGCAGTCAGTGCTGCCTGCACCACCAAAGGCAGCAAGACCTCAGCCACAAGCTCCTGGTGACACCACATCCAGCTTGGCACTGCTCTGGGCATGGACAGCCTCGGGCCTCTCCACGTGCACAGGGCAGGGAGGGACAGGGAGCGCTGGCAGGGAGAGGCGGTGCTGGTGGCCACCCCTGCCAGGAACATCTCCTCACACATTCACAGAAAGGCGCCTCCAAATAGCCCAGCTCTAGAAACAGCAGGGTCATAAAAATGGTTTCATGGCTCATAAAACGAGGGGACTTTAACCCCCCTGGCACACACAGGGTAGGAGTGAACGGCCCCAACCTCAGGGTCAATCCTCCAGTGCTGGCTGGGCCACAGCTGGCTGGGACAGCAGGTACCAGACAGGGAGGGGCAGCACAGGTGGGTCCCCCATGAGACAGCGGCTGCCACCACATCACAGGTGCCATTCCTGGCTCCAGAACTGGTGACACAGATGTCACCCGTGGACAAGCCAGCTGTGCCTGGAGCTGGCACCACATCCTGTGCCACTATTTGCTGAGGTTTAGCCACGGCTTTGCTGTCACCTGTCACCGCTCCTGGCTGGGCTCCTGTGAGCCCTAGCAGGTCAGGGTGTGTCACCACTGGGCACCGCTCCCAGACACTCACGGCCTCCTGGGACTATGCAGCAAAATGGGAGCAAGGCCACGGTGATGGCAGGGGCAGCCCAGAGCCTGGGAGCCACGGTACTGGCAAGCACAGCTCAGGGTGAGGCTCGCCCAGATGGAGGCAGGTGCCCGGTGTTCCCTGCATCCGGAGCATTCCGGCCCATCCCCAGGATGAGAGCACTCCGTGCGTACCTCCTTCCTGCAGCGGCACCGGTGACCGAGCTTCCCCTGCTCACCTTCAGCCCTCCCGGGATTCACCACCCTCCCACAGAGCAAGCGGGGCTGGGCTCCAGCCAGGAGCTTTTTAAACCTTTCCTGGGGCAGGAGCACGTGGGTCTCATTAGCTGGGACATCCTGGCCAGCTCCAGGCGATGCCTCACCGCTGGAGCTGCTGCCCAGCCCCGTGCCCAGCCCCGGTGCCTCAGCCTCTCCGCCTGAAGCCGTGCCCAGCTGAATTTCCCTGTTAATTCCCCGAGCTGTGATTCACTCTTGCTCTTTTATTTCCCTCAATGACCTGGATAATGAAAACCATCTGCCCACGCCTCTTACCATGTTTGGGGGGGGGACAAAGTCCCGGCTCGAAGGGGATCCCTTCACTGGGGAGCGCTGGTGGCTGGCACAGGAGGGGAGCAGGGACAGGGAAACCAGCCGGGCTGTTATCAGGGCACCCGGCCGGCTCCACGCAAGCTGAACGGCCCCTCCCAGAGCTGCACCCAAAACATTCTACCTCCCTCAGCTCCGTCTGGTGCTGTGGCACTGCAGGGCCTTGGGGGTCCTGGGCTTTTCCCCCCGTGCTGGGCTGCCCCCGGCACAGCCAAGCACCATGGCAGGGTCTGGGCAGAGCAGATGACATTGCCACCAGTCTGGCCTGGGACCCCCACCATGAGGAGACATCTGGGGTGCTTTCCAGGGTCCCCCCATCTCGGGGGTTCTGCACAGGCCTACAGAGCTGCAGTGCACCCACCCTGTGCCCACCCTGAGCCAAGGGCTGCCCGCGGACCGGCTGATGCACACAAACATCCCAGCACATGTCCAGTGTCCCTCTGCTGCCCACGCCAGAGGGCTCCAGCCCTCACTGCACACCCTCGCTGCCAGCATCCCTGTGTGGGCACCGGTCCCTCCAAGGCCAGGGGGACACAGCATCCCCCCACTGCCCGGTGCTGCCCTTGCCCCCGACCACGCCGCACTTACTGTCCAGGGAGCCGTCGGGGCAGGGGTCCCCATGCCCCGGGGAGGCCACACGGGGCACCCAGCTGATCCGCGTCTGCCGGGGCGTGGCCGGGTGGCAGCACTGGGGTGTGGGGGGTGCGGGAGGGCGGCTGCGAGGCCCTGATAAGCTCAGCACCACGGAGCTGTGGACAATTCCAAGAACCACGTTGGGCTCAGTGCCCTGTCCCCAAATTCCTGTGCTGCCGTCACCCAGAGGGCTGCCCTTGGCCCCGATCTGTGGCACACGCTGATGCCCCGACGCGCCAACGTGCCCGTGTGCCCCAACGTGCCCGTGCCTCAATACACCGGCACGGTGCTGTGGCCATGCAGCCACAAACCTTCCTCCAGGCGCTTTCTGCCCTTCCATGAACGCAGCTACGGCACTGAGGAGCCCTGAAGCTCCAGCGAGAGCTGGATGTCAGCTCTCCCGCACACCCTGTGTCCCAGGGTAGCTGTTAGCCCCGGGGTAGGGGCATGGCAGAGGAGCCCTGAGCAACGTGCCAGGAGCAGCCCGGGCTCTCCTGTCACACCGCCGATAACCCCGTGTTTGCACAGGCGGGTGCCCTCGCTGCCACAGCAGCCCTGGCACTGCCAGTCCCAGCTCCTCGCAGCAGGGCAGCTCTCTCCTTCCCTGGGGACATGCGACCCTGAGCCTGGTCTGGATACCTCTGGCACCTGCCAGGACAAGGGCAGGACCGTGGCACAGTGTCCTTGGTGCTCTCAGTGCCTGGATCTGGCTGGATCCCAGTGGAGTGGGCGACATTGCCAGTGCCCAGAACTGCCCTCCCTCCTGGCACAGGGTGTCACAGCCGAGCGGGCGATGCTGTGCCAGGACGCTCAGCCCTGCGCTGTGCCGGTGGCTGGGGCAGGACATCCCTGTCCTTGTCCTCTCTGCCCCCCACTGGAAGCCCCTCCCGGCCCCCCTGCTGCCTGAGCCCAGCCCTGGTGTCAGGCAGACCCCAGCTCGCCCCAGCTGTGGGTGCTGGGGGTCCCACTTACCCCTGCCCAGCCCCTCGGTGCCCCCGTTCCCGCTCAGGGCTGGTGCTGGCCGGCCTGGGCACGCTGGTGCGCTGCGGCTGCCAGGCTGTTCTGCGTTTCCGGGCAGGTGAGCGGAGCCTGTTTTACCGTGGGGCTGAGCCAAAGTCCACAGGTGATGCCAAGGAGCCAGGAGCACTCCACGCCCGCTGCAGGGCGTGTGCTAGCACCCCGGCTGGCACCGGGCAGGGTTGAGGCCCCACCGCCCCAGGAAAGAGCCCTGGAATCCTGGCCCTGGGCAGAAGCAGGACCTGCACCAGCCTGGGGATGGACAGAGACCCACGGCCATGTGGTGATGGGACCTGGGGGCATCCAGGAAACTGGGCTGCCATGTCCCCTTTACCTGGGCAGCATCACCCGTCATCCCTTTCCTCCCAGCATCCTGGGTCCCACATACCCCTTCCTCCCCACATCCTCTGCCCATGCAATGAAGGGGCAGCAGAGCCCATCCCTAACATCCCCATCCCAAACCTTCCATTCCCATCCTCCCAGGATCCCCAGCCCAGCCTCCTCCCACCCATCGGTGGCTCCAGGCTGGTTGTTCACACAGTTTATTTGCTCGGTTTGGGTGTTTACAAACAACGGGGTGAGGGGGGGTGGGATGGGGAAGGGAAGGGAATTCAAACGGCTTCGGCACAAGTGAAAAGCTCGGGGGCACGGGAAGTGCACTTCAGCAGAGCCGGGCAGGGGACACGGGGGCTGTGGGACGGGGCAGGGATGATGCCAGGCCCACCGCCCGCTCCTCTCACACCCCAGCCCCGGCCCGGGGGCCTGGTCCTGCTCCCCGCCGCCCCAGGGGCCGGATTGGGCTGGGAGTCAAAGTCAACCGCGGGGCAGGGGGTGCCAAGGGTGGGAGGGAGCCCCAGCTTGGGGCTGGGGAGATTGCAGGGCCCAGGGTGGGATGGGGTGGGTGGTGTTGGCCCCTGACATGGGATGGCAAGAGGTGACATTCCCCCCAGGACTATGGGGGCAGATGCCCTGTGGCACCCAGCCCGTGCCCTGCTCTGCAGCAGTGGGGCTCCAGCGATGCCCAGCAGTGGACAGGGCAGGAGAGGCCCCCCCTTCCCTGGCAGTGCCCTCCCAAAGCCCCCCTTCCCCAGCTCTGCCTCTCCCAGAGGCTGTGGGTGCCCGGCTGGGGTTTGGGACAAGAGTGGCACCACGAGCCCCCTCACTCCCCCAGCCCTGCAATGACTCTACTGGGGGGGAAAACTGCAGCCTGGGTGGTAACTGGGGGGCAACTGGGATGTCATGGGGATGGGGGGGGTGTCACTGCTCACACAAGGGGAATGTGGGGGAAGGAAGGCCTTGGGGGAGCTGAGCCCCATCCCTGGCTGCTCAACCAGCCGTGTCCTGGTGGGTTGGGCAGCATTGATGCTGCTCCACTCATGTTTTGGGGGATCCCTGGGGACTTGCCCAGCCTCACAGCAACAGGTACCCTCTCACACTCGAACAAGGATCTCTACCCTGGCTGGTGGCTCCTGGACAAGTGTCTGGGCACTGCCAGCCCGGCTGCTGCAGCTCAGGGGCAGCTGATGTGGGCACTGGGTGCCAAAAACAACGGCCCCCCCCCCCCCCCCCCGCCTGCCCCAGTTGGTCTCAGTGAGGAGGAAACGCTGGTGCTGGTGGTGAAATCCCCACTGAAGGGCTGGGGTGTGCGGTGGGGCAGCAGGGAGGCTGCCCTCTGTGGGACACCGGACCCCTGGCAGCTCCCAGTGCCAGTACTGGGGTGAACTGGGCTGCCCCACTCCCCTGGGGGACCCAATGCTGCAGCCCAGGACCCCAGAACGTGGCTCTGCGAAGCTGCTGCTGCTGAGCGGCAGAGGCAGGAAGGGGATGGGATGCTGGGCCACACTCCTGCTGCCACCAGGAAACACGGGAACCCCCACCCCATTCCTGTCCCACAGGGCTGGGCCCCGCCGCATTCCCCTTCCTTCTCTCGCTGCCGTTGCCCCAGGAGGACACGAGCAGTGGCCACAGCACAGTTCAGCCCCCTCGGCTGGCAGAGCCCAGTGGCACCGGCTGGCAGCTGAGACAGAGGAATGGCTGTCACTGCCAGCACCAGAGTGACGGGCTCCAACACGTGAAGCTGAACCCGGGAGGAGCAGAGCAGGCCTGGGGACAGACTGGGTTGACCCTGCAGGAGCTCCGCATGGCCCCAGCCGTTACCACAGCCAAGTATCAGGGAGCTGCCCTCGAGGCCCTGCCCTTGCCTGGACGCGCTCCGTCCTTGAGGGCGTGAGGAGCCCGGGACCACAGGGATGAGGACATGAGATGGAGCAGAGATGTCCATAGGCAGCCAGGGGGGAACAGACCCAGGCCTTTCCCCGCTGGAGAAGCGGATGATGGAGGCACAGAGGGAGGGGTTGGCACGGGGCTGGGTCCGATGCCCACCATGGGCTGGGCTAAGAGTGGGTCCCGCTGGTGGCGGCTCCCGGGGAGTCATCTACGGACACAGTGTCGTCCTCCGACCCCCTGCCCGGCGGCTCCATCCTCCGACGGCGAGTGGGACAAGGTCGGTGACACAGGGAAAGGCCCCGGTGCCGGCAGCAGGTGGGGATGAGGCCGGGCTGTGGTGGGGTGGGCGCACTGTGGGGCGGGGGGGGTCACTAATAAATTACCACAGGCAGCGCTGGTGGGGGGCAGCGCGGGGCTGGCATCGAGCAGATGGAGCGAGTGTTGCCACGGCCGTCACTCGCCGCTGCCCGCTGCGGCCCCATTGGCACCATGTTGGATCTCCCCGGTTCTGCAGAAAGAGGGTCTGTGTCCGGTGGGGGGGAAGCCCGGTGTGCCGGGCCTGGCGAGCAGGGGCCGGGGCGGAGGGGGCTCGGCGGGGGCTCACATCACTGTGCAGCACTTGCAGCGCTGCTTCTTCACGTCTGTCTCCTGCTCGGCCTCCTTGGCATCTGTGGCGTTGGCACCCGGCTTCTGCCCGCCCGCACCCTCCTCACCCAGCGGCTGCGCAGCCGCCGGCTCCAGCGCGGTGCCGTTGGGCGGTGTGTGGTCCTTGTGTGCCGGCTCCGGCTTGCTCTCGGCGTCCTCAATCACCACCAGCTCTGCCTTGATGGTGCCCTCCAGCCCCAGCACCTTCTTGGTCTCGTTCTCATCCTCCACGTTCTGGTAGCCCATGAAGATCATGGTGACGGGCTGCTCCTGGCTGGGCTCCGTCCCCTCGCCTGGTGGCACCTTCGCTTGCAGCCCCGTGATCTCCCGCCGCGGCGTTGGCTTCTGGCTGCCCGGGGCGCTGCCACCCCCTATGCCAGCCTTGGCTGGGGTCTGGCGCCCGGCAGCTTCGCTCAGGGTGGCCTCGTCCGCCTTGTGCAGGAGCTCGTCGACCTCGGAGGAGCTGAGGGGGTGGGCCCCGTTCTGCAGGGCCCCATCCTCGGCGGTCACCGCATGCACCACTGCGGGGACAAGAGAAGGGAGGGTGAGGGGGGCTCAGGATGGGGGCACAAGATGACCTGGCAAAGCTCCTGCTGGCATGACCCACTCAGCCTCGGCTCTTGTGTGGTCAGGGAGCAGCCCCTTCCCCTCTCCAAAGGTCCTGCCATTGAGGCTGGGACTCCCCACAGCATCCCAACCCTCCCCTCAGCGGACCTGCTGCCAGATCCTCTCTCATCACCTGGCTCCTGCCTGACAGCAGCCAGAGAGACCAAAATAAAAGCCCAATGCAAGGAGCTGTTCCCGAAGCCTCAGGCTCAGCGAGCCCTGCGGGAGCCGCGGCCATTTGCCAGGCCACTGACAGCCGGCCAAGCTGCCCATGGCGGGACGGCGTCTGCTGGCGTTTGGCTTGGCCAGAGCTGACGTGACACTGTGTACCAGGTCACCCCTGCCCCTTCTGAGACCTCAGTGATGCTCGGCAGTTGCTGCCCCACCGTGTTCCCACCACCTCCTGCCACATCCACCAGGACCACTACATCCGGTGGCCCTGTGCCCGGAGGAGCCGGGGCTCTCCCACCCCGGCGTGCTGTGCCGGCTGCTTGTGGCACCGGAGGGGGAGATGTGCGTCACGGCCAGAGTGGCCAAGGGCTTGTTGCATTTTCCACTTGACCTGGGGCATGACGTGATGGTCAGTGCAACTGCCTCAGTGGGCAGCCAGCAAGTGAGGGACAGTGGCCAGCCTGGCAGGGCCAGCACGGCCATGGCCACAGGGAGGGGGTTGAACGGGAGCGCTGCGCTGAGTTTTCCTTGAAGAGGCGGTTGGTCCACTCAACCACCACAGCTCCCAGTAAGAAGCCCCACTTCCATGGCTGGTTCTTGCCACCACAATGGTCCCTTGGGTTTCACCAGGCCCTTTGGAGCAGGTTCCCAGATGTCCCCAAAAGCAGGAGCTGCAGAGACCAGTCCCTGCTGCTGCACTTCCACCACACCCGTCAGCCACGCTCCCCGTTGCCAGCCTGTGGGACAGGCCAGAGCGGTGCTAGTGCACCTTCCCTGCCCATGGGACAGGTTCCTGAGTCTTGGACACTACAGATCCTCTTCTCTGCTCTCCAGCAGTGCAGGGTCACGATGTGCAAACCAGGGCTGGCCCACCTGGACCATCCACACTATGCTGCCACGACGATCCTGCGATCCACTGGACTGCAGTCGGTGAGGGATTGCCCTCACAGAGCTGGTAAAGCTGTCAGGAACAGCCCCCACACTTCCTCACCCTGCTGGGTGCCCGCTGGGATGTTCAGGTGGCCGCTCCCTCGTCCCCTGCCCTCAACTCCTGCCAGCGGCCAGCGGCGTGGGCTGGCCCATACCTTTCAGCTCATCCTCGTACACTTTGACCCCCTGCAGACAGTGGTTCTGGGGGAGCATGGTGGTGCTGGACAGGACCTTGGTCTCCCCAGTTACTCTGTCCTTCTCCACTGTGATCTCCACCGAGTACATGGCTGGGACACAAAGAGGACAGTGCGCGTTACAGCAGCCCCGGCCCTCCCCGGCCCTTGCTCTGCGGCTGGCGGCGGGACGGCGTGTGGCGGTAGCGCTGTGGTGCTCAGCAGGGCTCAGCAGGGCTCAGCAGGACTCAGTGGTGCCCAGCAGGGCTCAGTGGTGCTCAGCAGGGCTCAGCGGTGTTAGCAAGGCGGCAGCGAGGAGCGGTGAATGGCAGAGGCGGGTGCGACATCCCCGGCACATCCCTCCTCCCGGGACCCGCGGGACCGTTGCCATCCTGGTGCTGCTGGCATCACCTTACCTCCATGGCTGCTGTGGTTCTTGGGCTGAGCCATGTCCATCTGTCCAGCCAGTGAGCAGTGCTGGCCATGGGGCCCAGGCTGGGAGCCAGGTTCGTGCTCATAGAGGTGCAACCCCCACCAAGGGTGCTGGCGCTGGGACAGCCCCTCTGCCCCCATATGGGATGGGTGATTCTTGGCATCTCTCCTTCCTGCCAGTCCCTGCCAGCAGCAGGGTCCCCTCAGCCCTGTGCATGGTGCTTAGCTCCAAGGATCCCAAAACAGGCTCTGCTCCATGCTGGTGCTGTGGTCTGGTCTGAGCCTCTGCCCCAAACCAGAGCAAACCCCTCCAGCAGCAGAGGCGGCTGCAGCCCCCCCAGCTCAGGCAGCCTGGCCCCGTGTGCCCTGTAGCTCCCTGTGGCAGCAGCCCCAGGGCCTCGCACAGGGTCAGCCGTGCTGGCAGCCAACACTGCTGCCTCACCCCTGCACAGAGAAGCTGCAAACAGAGCGGGAAGGATGAAACTGGAGCAGAGACATGGAATGGGGCTGAGGTGGAGAGACCCTGAGCCACGAACCAACCGTGGGGTGGAAGCAAAACCAAACCCTGTGATTGCAATGACGAATGTTCTCTGCCCTGGGCTTGGAAAGGCATCGAGCGGCACGGCAGGGAGCGGCTGCGGTGGCAGCGAGCCGAGGGCGGTGCGGAGGGGAGGGGGAAGCAGCCTGGAAGGAGCGCTCCTCCCAGGGCAGTGGGCACCTACCCGCCTTCATCATGTCACTGCCTTCCACTGCCTTCATGGGGCTGCTGGAGACCCTCTTGTCAGCTGGAGATGGAGAGGAGAGACGACCCCCTGAGCCAAAACGATCGCCTGGTGTGCCCATGGGTCAGGCCCAAGGGAGGGCAGTGTGTACCCCTATGGCTGGTGCCTGGGATGGGCTCCCCCGCCGCAGGACACCACTGCCCAGGAGGGGACTTGGGGACAGGGCTCTTGTCTGTCTCTCCCCACCCATCTGGCCCCAGCCTTAGGGCAGCAGGAGGGGATGGTTGGCGCTGAACCACGGCTGAAGGCAATCAGGATTCACCTACCCTTAACTGTGCCCAGGGGACTCTGCAAAACAGAAGGGAGAGGTTATAGAGTTGCTGGGACCCGCCACAGACCCGCTGCCTGCACACCCACCACCCACACACCCACCCATCCCCACCAGGGCCAGGGACCCCGAGCCCACTGCTGGCAGCCCTGCCCATGGGCAGCAGCCGTGCCCACCTTCTGCGCGTTGGGGACAGCCTCAGCCTTCTCCTCCTTGGCTGCTGCCTCTGCCAGGTTCTCCTTGGTCGAAGCCACTGAGCTGCTGTTCTCCAGCGTCTCCAGCTCCTTCTCCAGCCTGCAGGGAGAGTCAGGGCTGAGAGGCTGAGGGGAGCGTGGGACAGGTAGCTGTGCTGCAGGCAGCCACAGCAGACCTGTGAACACAGGCCAGTGACACAGTGCGGGGGAGAGGAGAAACACAAATTGTCCCCGGGCTCACGGGGTGCAGGGAGAGACAGGCTCTGGCATGGCTGTCATTGTCTCTTTGCAGGAGAAAAGCCAATGGGCTCAGCACCAAGTGGATGGCAGAGACCCCGCCGTGGGCACTGGGCAGGGGGACTGACCCCTGCACACTTGTGGTCCCTCACTTGGTGGCCAGAGCGAGGCTGCTCCATCATCGTTCTGCTCCCACACGTGTCACCCAAAACCTGGTTGAGCTTTCCATGAGGGCAACCTCCTGTTTCCAGCCACAGCCTTGCAGCACAGCCCCACTGGGATGCAGCAGAAGTCCGGGGAGTCCCCATGCATTGGCGCGGCAGCAGCTGCCCCCGGCAGAGCTCCCCCGGGCTCCTCACACGGCGCCGGCGGAGGAATGCACCGCGCCATTAGCCGGACACAAAGGCCCCTTCGTGCCTGACCCTTCTCTGCACCGATGCTCGGTAATTAGCGGCACCACCGTGACTGATTGCATTCCTGCTGCGCTGCCGGGACACCTCCGAGCCGGGGCTCCGGGCCCCCTCCTGCGGCTGCCCAGGGACAAGGGGGCTGGGCAGGGGCTGAGGCATCTCCCTCTCAGGCTCCCCCCCTGCCCCTTCTCAAGGGCTGAGCCACCACGATGGGGACGGAAGGCTGTGGGAGGCAGCACCCTGCCATCACGGGGGCTGGGCACCAAGCAGCCCCCCGGGGATCCCAGCCCGAGGCCCCCCACCCTGTGGCTCCCACTAATACCTGACGCAGAGGCTGGGGAGCACAGCTGGGGATGTCCATGCTCAGAGGGGCCGCAGGGCTGGACAGGCTCTGGGTCTGGCTGCAGCCCCTGGACAAAAGCTGGCAAGAACCCAGCCAGGGTTCAGGGTCCAGGGTGAGCCCTGGTAGCACCGTGGGGGCACCTCTTCTCTCATCAGCTCCAAGCTCAGCATACCCTGCCTTGTGCCCAGCACATGGGATCCACCTGAATCTCAGCACCCGCCTGCCCAGGGGTCTCTGAAGGGACGCAGGTTCACTCTAACTGCACCCCAACATCTGGCTCCACACCTGCCCCATTACCTCTGGATGGTTTCCTCCAGCTCCTTGGTCTTCACCTCATCCTCCTGCATCTGTTTCTTCATGGCCTCTTCCTCCTCGGAGGCAGAGGCTGGGGCCCCCTCCAGGAGCCATCTCTCCCGCAGAGCCTTGGACTGGGGAGCAGAAGGGGGTCACGGTCCTGCTCTCCCCAGCCGGGGGCTCCCCGGTGCAGAGGCAGCCTGGGGGTCCCAGGGGAACCTCACCTTGAGATGCTGCAGCTGCCGCCTGTCATCCTCGAGCTGCCGCCTTTTGTTCTCGATCTCCGTCTGACGCTTCCGCTTCTCCTGGAGGGACGGGAGCGGCGGAGCCGGGGTCGGCGAGGGGAGGGGATGGGCACCGGGCATGGCCGGGCAGGGAGGAGCGGGGCCAAGGGGCTGCCCTTGGGGACAGGGATTTGCGAGACCAGCCTTGGGAACACCCCACGGTATCACGTCCCTGCCCTCTCCGGGACAAACTGAGGCACTGAGGGCGTAGGGAAATTGGGGCAGAGCCTGGGCTCTGTTCACCATCTCAAAATGTCACCTTCCCCTCGGCCGGCCCCACTGAGCGAGCTGCCAGCGCGGGGGGAAAGAGCCCCCGCGGCCTCTACCTCGTCCGGCCCCCCTCCGCCACCCGTCCTGGGGCTGCTCCAGATCATTTCAGCAGAGTCAGACCCAGCCCGGACGCGTCACCCGGCGCTTTCTCCTCTGGTCCAGAACAATTTGCCCTTTGTGCGGCCGAGATCGGCCGGTTGCCGGCTGGGCTGGGCTGGGCAGTGGGGCTGCCGTAGAGCAGGGGTGGGCAGGGGAGCTGCCATGGGACAGCAGTGGCTTCAACCAACCCTGTGCCCTGCTCTGTGCTGGGAGGGGTTGCTCAGCGCGGCCCCCGACTGCTCGCTAATTAATGTAATTACTAGTGCCCATGACGGGCATGGCTGGATAGCACCATCCTCAGCCCTTCCTGGGGAAGGGGAGGGGGGGAATCATCACTCATTTCCCTCACTTGGGGCTCGTCAAGGCGCTGCTTCGTTAATTAAACCTCCCAGCTGCCTGTTGCTTGCTCTGTCCCTGTTTCAACCGTGCAGCCAAGCCGTGCCGGATCTGACACCCCAGGAAGAGCCCCCACAGGGACACACTGGCACAGGCCATTCTGAGTCCTCATTCAGCTGCTGGGGACCCCCGGTCTGGGGCTGAGCACCTGCACCAGCTCTCCTGCACCTGCACCCTCCTCCCCGCTGGTGTCTGCCCCATGTGCTGCAGGCGATGGCTTGGGGATGTGGGGATGCTGGCCTGAGCAGGGACTCACCGCGATGGCCTGCAGCCTCTCCTGCTGAAGGGTGCTGGCCTCCACGACCCTGCAGAGAGCAGAGAGTAGCAGTGAGGGGTGACACCAGCAGCAGGTGACTGGGACAGCATGCAACCAGCAAACCAGACTCTGTGGCACACAGACAAAGGTTGAGCCCTTCCCTTCCACCGGCCATTTCCTCCATGCTACCCTTGAGCCAAGCACCCCTCACCTGCATGGCTCCTCCAGGCACCCCTTGGCCCCTGTCCTTCCCAGATCCCCCGGGACAGGCGCCTTGCCCAGCACCTGGAGGACTCATCTCATCCAGACCCACTCCTGCCATGGCGCAGATGGAAACCGTGACCACGGAGGGGCTGGAGCGGGACGCTTCTGGCCGCCCCTGCGTTCCAATCTGGCTCACGCTTTCCATTCCAAGCCCGTTCTTGGCTGCTGACACCTTTCCCGGACAGTGACCTTTGCGGGCTGCACACACAGGCACACACACGCACATGTGCACAGACACACTCAGACACACACATGACAACAGGCTCTGCTCCCGATGGCATCCGTGTTCCAGGCCCAGCACCTGCCTCTGCAGCACGGGCTGCCACAGCCGTGCCAGGGATGCTGCCGGTGGCAGCCGCCTCTCCGGCCCCGTACAGCTCTGCCAGGTGCACCCAGCCCTGGAGTGCTGCAAGGAGGGGTCGTCCCCCATCCCCGCAGCCACCTGCCCATGTACCCGCCTTCCTGTGTCCCCGTGGTGTGGTGACCCGGGCCAGTCCAACCAGCAGCACAGCCCCCGGGGCCTGGCAAGAGCCCCCGTGCCACGGAGCATCAGGTGCAGGTTCAGTGCCGGGAGCCGCAGTGGGGCTGGGGTGGCTGGTGGGGCCGGCTGGGACCAGGATGCTCCAGCACCACAGGAGCCTCTGGCTGCTCGCCAGACGGTGCTAACGAAGTGCTTAAGCTGTGGCAGTAATTAGGGTGGGAGGCACTGAGGTATTGTCAGGCGATGGATCATCTCCACTTGCTTCCTAGCAAGGGACAGAGAGGTGGACTCCGCACTCCCAGGAAGGGAGTTTGCTGAAGATGGTTTTACACACAGGGTGGGCTTGGAGTGGTGAGCCCCACGCATGACACCCTGGGCTCTGATCTCACATGCCAGCCACATGTGTGTGCCCTCACACGGGCTTTGCCACAACTCAAACGGGCTCTGCAGGGTGAGAGGAGCCCCTGTCCCCGCCCGCTCCCTCCTCGAAGCCAGCAATTAACTGGGAGCTGCTCAGAGCTGCCGTCCTCCCCTCACCCCACACCCTGGGGATCCCTGCGATGCGCAAAATCCAGGCCAGGAAAACAAACCGGGAAGGTGTCGCTTTTGTGGTGGTTATTTTCGTGCTGTTTGCAGCGACGCTGTGACTGTTCCACCGGCGCAGGCGCACGGCACCAGTCGCACACCCGCGTGTCCTGTGTGTCCCTCACCAGCCCCACAGATCCAGGGCTGCCTTTCATCGTGGGCTCCCTCCTGGTGTGGGGCCACAGGTCCCCTCAGTCCAGCTCTTGGCACCCCACACTCGCAGGGCGTTGAACTGGGCCCTGTTTCTCTCTCGGATCTTGCCCTGTTCCATGGATCCAAACTTTTACAGCATTCCTGAAACATTCTGTTCTGCTTTTCCTCCCTCCTCCATCCTCTTTATTTTCCATTATTTGCTACAGTCTCCACATTCCCAGGTCAGACGCCAGGAATCTTCCTGGCCCAGGGAGAGACGCAAAACAGGCTGGATGCCCCTTGCTGTAGTTTCCCAGCCTGCTCAGCCCCTGCCCTGGGGGCTCTGATCCATCGAGGGCGCCTGAGCAGGGATCACCCCGGCACCCCCAGTCCCTGCCTGCTGGGACCAGGCACTGAGGTAGAGGCAGAGGGTCCCACGCTCCCCAACAGCCCCAGCCTGCCTGCCATGACCTGTCTCTGGGGGTCGGTGTGATGGGGCCCCGCTGCCGCCGGCCCCGGTGACTGATGGAGGCGGTTCCCTGGCAATGGTTCCCTGGCAACAGCGCCATGGCAACGGCGCTATGGCAACGGGCGAGTGCCGAGGGGATGTGGGGGGATACTTGTGGTGGCAGAGGGACCAAGGGGCCCCCCGGGGCTGGGACGCCGCTCCTCAGGCCTGGCACCCCGGCAGCACTGGCGGGCCAAAGCCGTGGCATCACTGGGGCCTCCTTAGGGGGTTCTGGTGCTCCCAAACCATCCTGGGTGCCAGGAAGGGCGGGAAGGTGATCCCGGGGCTGCTGAGCTCCTCAGGAACCACCAGCCCAGACAAGGAGCAGGGAGAAGGAGCAGGGACATGGGGGATGATGCCCTGGGAGCTCCCAGCAGCAGTCCCCAGCGCCGAGGCTGGACCCACACACACACGTGAGCGCACACACGCCCGTGCACGCGCCCACGCTCTCCCTTGGCTCTCCAGCTCTTTCCAGCCCTGCTGATGCTGCCGTTTCCCACCATCACAAGGGAAGCCCGTGACCTTTTGTCTCCTCCCGCCTGACATGAAACAATAATGTTTATTTGCCTTCCTCTGTTTTTTCCCATTAGCTCATCCAAATGTGCGAAGAGCCGTTTCAAGCTGCTCCTCTGCCCTCCTGACCTCCGCTCCCTTCCCACCCGCTCAGCTCCAAGCTGGGGGAATGCAGGAGAGCGCCCTGCATGGGCACCACCCCTGCACAGGCCCCGGGTCTGTGGTAGAGGCGGCAGTGGAGGGATCAGCACTGATTTACAGCACCGTTCCCATGCCAGGAGCCGGGCCCCTCGGCCGGGCCCGGAGAGACGCGGCCGTGGGGAGGCTGAAAGCTCTGTCACAAAGCCACGAACAGCGGGGCCGGGATCGAACGCCCCCGATGGCAGGCGCGGGAGGGAAAGGAGGGGCGGGGAAGGGAGGGGAGGGGGCTGCTGCAGCCGCCCGGGGGCCGCCATGCATCGACCATGAAGGCAAATGCATCAGCGGCAGCGGCGACGGCGAGGACGGCCAGAAATCCGCGCGGCCAACGAGCAGCGTGCCCAGCACAGGGTCGGGACCCTGCTCAGGTCCTGGGACGGGGCGGGGGGCTGCTCCTGCCCTGCCCCACAGTGTGGCTGCCTCCCCCTGCGGCTGCTGCATCACCCCAGCGCCCATCCCACTCCTTCCCACTCCTTCCCGTGCTCCCACTGCCTGCGCAGCCCGAGCCATCGCCGCTGTCCGGGGAGGGGACAGGGACGGAGGGAGGCGGGGGGAGGAGATGGCAGCCCCAGGCTACCGAAAACGCAGATGCATTAGAGCAAGCGGAGCTGCCTGATTGATTCTTCGGGCTGAGACGTGGGCTGGGAGTGCCAGGAGAAAATGGATCCCATGAATATTTGATGAACGGAGGCTTGGGGAGGGAGTTTGATTGGAAAATTACAGATCTTTCAAACAATGGTTCAAGTGCCCTCCAAACACTTGGGTTTCCAGCTCCCTTCCAGTTAGAGGAGCAAGGCTACACCAGGAAACTCCCCCCACGATTCATGAATGAGAGTGGAGCTGGCCGTTCCCCACACCCGGCAGCACCAGCTGGCCGGGATGGGCAGTCCTGGCGCTGGCCAGGATGCGGCACCTGTCTCCTGTCACCAGCCATCGCTGGGTTCCTGTTCTTGCGTGGCAGTGTGGTTTTCCACAGCAATGCCATGAACACAGGCACACATGATGTTCCAAGGAGCCAGCGGGAACATGGATCCTGGCACAGGCACCCCTGTGAGCCCTGACACCCACAAGGAGCTCAGTCCTCGGCACCAAGCCCAGGGGCTGGGCCCAACCCACATCCAGCCACGCTCTACCAGGAAACACCTGTCTGGAGCAGGATCCACCCGGCTCCTCTCCCTCCTCCAGGCTTATCCTTGCCCCTGACGGTGGCTCCTGTCTGGGACCTGGGGGCTGCTTGTCTCCGGATGGAGTGAAGAGACTCAGGAATCTGGGCTGTGCCTCCAGCCCCAGTCCTGGCGCCTCCACTCAACCCTGTCCCAGGGCACAGCACCTCCTCAGCTTTCCTCTGGCACCTCCACTGCTGGAGCCCCGGTACGGCTCCCAGCACAGCTCCCGGCACAGCGACAGCCACATGAACCCCCACCCCCCAGGGAAAGGGGCTGTTTCTGGCCAGGAAGCAGGAACACTGACACCGGCGGCTTCCCAGGAAACCTGCTCCAGTTCCTGCCAGCAAGGCAGGTCCAGCCGAGAGGCCCCGCTTGCAGCTGAACTCTGAACCCCCATGATCTGCCAGCCCCAAGCAGGGCTGGGTGCTGTTGTGGGGCCATCTCTGGTGGAGATTTATGGCCTCCTCTAGGACAGCTGCGAAGGTGACGGTGCCGTTCCTCTGGCTGCACACAGGGACAGGACAGACCTGACCCCTTCTGGTTCCCTGCACATGGCCAGGAGGCAGCGGGGTCTGGCCTGGGTTTCGCTTCTCCCTGGATGCCAGCAGAGAGCAGGGTCTTGAGTCCTTTCCCAAAGGACGCATGGGTTATTTCTCAGGTAGAAATCTCCCTCCTTCCCCTGGGTGCAAATGTCAGCTTCGGATCAGGGTTGGGAAGGCAGGACCAGGAGAGCCCTCTCTCCAAGGAGACCCTCAAAGCCAAGGGGAGAGCAGCAACTGAGACAAACCACCAGAGCAGCCAGATGTGAGATGCAGGATCTCCAGCTGCTCATGAACGCTTGACAGCAGTGGGAGCAGAGGGCACATGAGCAGCTCCAGTGGGACCAGCCCAGCCTTTACCAGAGTTGGAAAGTTTCTGCCAAACCCCCCTGGGCACCAGTGGATTGTGGCAGCCAGGACCCTCCTCCAACTACAGCTGGTGCCAAGGAAAAACGGGAGCCAAGGCAAAGGCAGCAGTGCCCGTCCCAACACCCGTTGGCTGCCGGGCCAACAGCAAGGCAGCACCTCGCCATGTCCCCAGCTGTCCTGGGACCCTCCTAATCCTCCAGCCCCACGGCCAGGCTCTGGAGCTGAGTGGCTGGGGGGGTTGTGTTGTTTTGCTTTGTGGCTGTGCCCCTCACCCGGGGTCACTCGTGAGTTTCACTCAAAAGAAAGAGACATTGGCAGGTCCAGTGTGTGGAGCGGGCAGGGGAAAGCCTTTGCACCACTCCACGGGTGCAAATGAGGTGCTGGGAGGGTCGGTTCAGAGCGGGGTGAAGGGCAGCGTGTGGAGCACAAGGGCAGGAGCCACCATCCTGTCTGGCACCATCCCCCACCTCAACCCCAGCCCTGGATGCCTCAGGAGAGCCCGAGTCCAGCCCGGCAGCTCCTCACCCCCTCCCCAGGGCACGTCACACCCCTCGGCTCTGCCCTTCCCCTCGCTGCTGCCTTTTGGCAAATCACGCACGTTTTCCTCCCCAAAGAGGCTCTTCCTGAGGGACTGAGGCGCCGTGGAGCTGCCCGAAGCCGTGGCCCTGCCTTGGCCAGCTCTCCGGCCCCTCCAGCAGCACAGGGAGCACTCTGCCTCCTCAGTCCCGCAGCTGCTGCACCCCAATCTCCAAAACATCCCCACATCCCCACTGGTGCCCCCAGCTCAGTTCCCAGCCCCAAATCAGCCAGAGCCCACTCTGGCCCCAGGACACCCCCACCCCTTGCCAGTGCCCCATGGCCTCTTGGGGCTCCCAGGTGGGAGACAGGCAGTGGCGAGAGGGACCTGTTGAGCACGCGTTGTCTCGGTAGCCAGTGGCAAGTGGATCAGTGCAAGGTGAGGAGCAGAGGGTGGCTGACCCCGAGCTGGCTGGGTGCCCTAGGAACCCCCAGTGCCAAACCCAGGCGGTGCTGGGGTGTTCGCCACGGTGGGGACCAGAGCCACGGGAGGGAAGGAAAGGCCTGGGTGAGACAGGGCCAGCACTGGCTTGAGTACCTCGAGCAGCCACCCAGCCCTATGCCCTCCTGGCACCAGCTGCTGGTGTCCCTGAGGGGCAAAACCAGCACACGGGTAGGACAGTCTATGACCACAAGCCCCTAGTGGCCTCTGCCTGCTCCGTCCTTCCCCCACCCACCCGGCTCCAAGCTCCCAGCGACCGGGCAGGGCCCCACCGCAACACACAAAGGATGAGGCCGGGGTCGGAGAGTGTCCATCTGTCCAGACTTCTCCGGTGGGACCCGGCTCATGAGGATCCCCTGGCCACAGCCGGGTCCCTGGGCAGGGGCTGGGGGTGCAGTGCAGGGAGGGGTCCGCAGCTCTTGCCACCCACTCACCCCACCACACGCAGCAGCAACAACAGGTTCAAAACACAAAAATAAACGCCCTCCCCACCCCCCCGCTTCCTGCACCGCTGCCAGCCCCGACACCCCCCGCACCCTCTGCACCCCTCGCACCCTCACCGGGGCCTCTGCTGCTGCCCCCCGAGCCGGCGCTCCAGCACCCCATGGCGGGGCAGGGACCGGGGAGGGGCCGCACCTGCTGAGAGGCACTGGGGGGAAGGAGGCCCTGGAATCGCGGTCCCGAGCCCCAGAACCGAAGGGATGGGAGCCCCCGGTATTGGGGTCCTGAGCTTCAGTATCTGGCGGGATATGAGCCCCCAGTTTTGGGGTCACAAGCCCAGGCATTGGGGGGATGCGAACCTCACCCCCGGTTTTGGGGTCCCAAGCCTCAGCATAGGGGGGATACAAACCTCTAGTATTGGGGTCCTAAATCCCCAGAATCAGGGGGATGCGAGCCTCCGGTTTTGGGGTGCTGAGTCCCCAGGAGCTGGGGGATATGAGACCCCAGGTTCGGATTGCCCAGCCCCGGCATCGGGGGTGTACGAGCCCCCGGTACGAGCTCCGTGAGCCGGCGGAGCGAGCTTCCCGCAGCCCCGGCGCGGGGGTCCCGAGCTCCGGCCCCCGCTCCCCCCTCCCCGGTACTGCGGTCTCGGCCGGCGGGGCCCGAGCGGACCGCGGCCCGGTGCCGGGGTCCCGGCGCGGCTCCGGTACTCACTCCATGGTCCCGGCGGCGGCTCCGGCGGGAGTGGGGGGTGGCGGAGCGGAGCCGGCGGCCGCCGGCGTCCCGGCGCTCAGGGCCCGGCGGGCGGCGGCATCCCCGGCGGGGCTGCGGGATGCGCAGGGATGTCGGGACCGCGCCGGTGCTCCCGCCTCCCTCCCGCACAGCTCCGTCTGCCGGGCGCGCCCCGCCACTGCCGCCGCCCATCTCCGGCCTCGGGGCGCGCCGGGGTTTCGTCTGCTCCTGGGGGTCCCAGGCGGGTCCCGGCCCGCCACTGCCGCCACCCATCGCCCGGCCTCGGGGACCCCCGGAGCTGTGGCTGCTGCTGGGGATCCCGAAGCGGGTCCTGGCTGTGCAGTGCCCGGTGCGGGGCGGGTTGGAGGGGCTGCATTCACAGCCGCTCCGTGTGTAACCTGTCAGTGTGTAACCCCCTCCTGTGAATGCAGCCGCTCCACGCTGCCCCACTCCAGGAACCACCGACTCTTTGCTCCCCCCTTTCCGCTCCCCCATTTCCCAACCCAACGGCCACAATGGGCAAACTGCCACAGGAAGCCCTAAGCCACCCTCCGTTGGGAAATCTGCCCGCTGCCGGGCAAGAGCTCTGCACTTGGCTCCAGAGCAAGCCTGGCCCTGCCGTGGGGGTCAGCATGTTCCCCCACTCCCATGCTCCCCACCCCCTGCACCCCTTTTTGCGCTCCAGGTTGGTGCAGAACAGAGGGAGGAAACTGCCCCTCTGCCCACAGCATCATCCCAGAGCCAGTGGGGCTCTGGAGGGGCTGAAAGAGGCCTTGGATGGGAGCACAGCACAGTCCCTGTGTTATCCACGGCAGTCCCGGGGACACTGTCATGTCTGGGAGATGTCCTGGGGCCCCGCTGCTGCCACCTCCCTGCGGAGAGGGGTTTCATCCCACTTAGCTCAAGGCACAAGAGGTGTCAGGGCCGAGAAGCTGCTCTGCTCCCCATCTCCCACTCCGGGGGAAGCCGCACGGAGCTGCCAGGGCCCCCCATCCCCCGAATTGCACAAAGCAGCAACACCCTGGAGAGGAGGAAGCAGGAGGGAACTACCCGCCCACATCTCAAGGCTCAGCCCCTGGAGGGATTTAAGCACCCCCACCCCGAGCAGCCCCAGCAGCGGTGGCAGTGGCCCGCTCTGTGCCACCATGGTCACAGCTGGGCTCTTCATCCTCAGCCTGGGAGGCTCCATCCTGCTCCCAGCTCTGGCCCCGGCAGGTAACGGGACAGCTGGGGTGCTAGGGCAGGCTCCCAGGGTGGGAGATAGGAACCCTGGACTCCCCCGTGGTACAGGGGAGGCCAACGATCACCTGCACCCCCCAGGCACCCAGGGGAGCCAGATCATCGGGGGAAAGGCGGCAGTGCCCCATTCCTGGCCCTTCATCGCCTCCATCCAGATGGACGGGCAGCACATCTGCGGGGGCTTCCTGGTGTGGCCCAAGTGGGTGATGACAGCTGCCCACTGCCTCATTCCCAGGTGAGCCTTGTCCCCACGTGGGACATGTGCCCCCCTGGACATGGTGTGGCCCCTTAGCACCAATAACCCCATCCCAAGGGGTTAAGCTGCCCCCTCCCACCTGTGCCCCCGTGAGTCCCCCAGCCATCCCGCCCTCCCCGATGGCCACAGCAGCGCCCTCTCAGCACCCCCCTGGCTGCAGGCGCAGCCCCTCGGTGCGTGTGGTGTTGGGAGCCCACCGGCTGCAGGAGCCCGAGGCATCCCAGCAGGTCTTCAGCGTGGCCGAGTCCATCGCCCACCCACTCTACAACCTCCGTGCCGTGGACAACGACATCCGCCTGCTCCGGGTGAGTCTGCACTGGGCACCCAGCAGCTGGGCAGAGGGATATCCCACAGCCCTGGGGTGCGAGAGGGAGGTGGGGTGTCCCACAACCCTGGGGCACCGAGAGGGAGGTGGGGCGTCCACGGCCCCGGAGCACCGAGAGGGAGGCTGGGTGCCCCACGGCCCCAGGACACCGGGAGGAGGTGGGGTGCCCCACGAGGGGCCGAGCCGACACTAGATGTCAGTGCTTCTCCGGAGAAGCAGGACCGCGCCATGGGGTGTGATAGAGGCACTGAGGACACACCGACTCTGTCCGATCGGCAGCTCTCGGGCAGCCAGTCTCTGCAGCAGACTGGGACCAGTGCAGAGGGGCTGACAGGGAGGGACCCAGCCTCTGAAGAGGGAAGAGCAGGGCTGGGGGGTGTCAGCAGGAGCAGTGAGCTGGGATGTGAGGGAGAACCAGGCAGGAGCAGCTGGGGGGCTCTGCCCCAGCAGCAAAGCTACCCCCACCCTCGCTGCCCACCCAGCTGAACAGGTCAGCCACGCTGAACGAGTTCGTGAAACGGATCCGCCTGCCCTCACCACACATCGACCTGAAGCCCGGCACTGTCTGCTACGTGATGGGCTGGGGGGACACCTCCAACTTTGGAGACCAGCCCACCGAGCTGATGGAGACCAACACCACCATTGTCAAGCGGAGCCTCTGCCGGACACTGTGGAGGGGCAAAGTCTCGGCCAACATGCTGTGCGGGGCCAGCCGCAACACCACGCTGCAGGGCGTCTGCGCCGTGAGTGCACCCCTGGCCCCGTGCCCCACGCTGGCCCCCACTGGGAGACCCTCAGTTCTCCCTCCCACCCCCTCATTTTGCAGGGTGACTCCGGGGGACCCCTGGTCTTCAAGAAAAAGGTTTATGGCATCGTCTCATTCTCTGGGGAGAGATGTGGGGACCGCCGCTTCCCTGACATCTACACCAAGATCTCCAACTACATTGACTGGGTGCATCACATTGTGCGAGGGTCCCACCATCGGAAGGGGTGGCTGAAGCCCTAGCGTGGCTGGGCGGGAGTCCAGGGGGCAGGCAGGCTGTGGGAAGAGGGGCCGAGACGTCTCATGGGAGGGGAGAAGAGGGCTAGAACTTCCGCGTCCTCCAGCTCTGGCAGGGCTGGGAGCTGATGCTCCAGGCTCCTTGACCCAGATCAGGGCAGGAGCCCCCCTCTGCCCATTGGCAAGGGGTGTTATGTCCCCCCTAAGCTGCACCAGAAGCCCCTCGTGCATCCTCTCACAGTGGCGACGTTTACCTTCCTCAATAAACCCTCAGTCCCCATCCCACTGCTCCCCCTCTGTGTTTTGGTCCCCCTGACTTGTCCTGGGGACGGATGGGTGGAGCAGGGAGTACAGGAGGAAGGAAGGGAGTGCAGCCCCCACCCAGGACCAGGCCCTGCCCCAGAGGAGCCAGGATCTGCATCCAGGTGCTGCCACCCCAGCAGCATCCCCAGCTGCCTTCCCGCCGGGGTGTGGCTCCCCATCCCGTCCCACCCCGTCTCATCCCATCCCGCCTCATCCTGTTCCATCCCGTCCCACACCGCACCCTCCCCACCGCGCGACGTGACCCCCCAAAGAGGGGAACCACAGACTCCCCCCGGGGGCAGGCGGGCTCCCAGCTGCGCTGGCGGAGCCCACAGGGATCCCGTCGGGAGCCTCACCCGCCTCCCCCGCGTGCAGACGGGGAGCTGGGTGCCCGCAGTGGCCGGCAGACGTGTGCCGAGCTGCTGCTGGGTCTCGGCTGAGACACGCGTGGCTCTGCCCGGTGTCTCCGGGGACAGACCCAGACGTTCCCTGCTCCTGGATGTTTGTTTTATCTGCAAATTGCTGGCACGCCGTGGCTGCTGCAGGGCCTTGCGCGGGGTCAGGAGATGCAAGCCGCAGGCATCGGTGGCCCTGGGGACATCCAGCAGAGAACAGACCCCTGCCAGGCTGCCAGCCTCCAAAGAAATCCCAAATCCCTGTGGGGTGCTGGCAGTGACAGCGTGGGGCAGAGACCCCCTGGAATGCCGGGACAGGACTGCCAGCCCGAGGGCATCCGCGCTGGCAGGGAGCCTGGAGAGCCGGCGCCTGTCCCGGCTTGTCCCAGACCACCCAAAAACCGGTGGGAAGGCGGCGCCTGACTCACAGCCGTGTTTTGGAAGCCGAAATCTCCCGCTCATCACAGGAGCTGCCGTTGCTGCCGCAGCCCGTGCCCGCGGGCTCGGCACGGAGCCACCCGCCAGCCGCTCCGGGGGCCAAACCCTGCGGCGGGGCGGGCAGGACCGGGAGCTGCCGTGGGCAGGAAGCACTGCGGGCGGCCGTGGAGGAACCCCAGCCCACACACCACCGCGTGTGGTGGCACCTAGAAAGGCATGGGCAGTGTTTTGAGAACTCCCCTACACCCAAAAGCAGGGGGACACTGCTGAGCTGGGCGAGCAGAGAGGGGCTGTAGGAGAACCCCCCCTCCCCATGCCCGCCCCGGGTTATCTGAGATGTCTTTTCCAACCTAAATGGTTCCACGATTCTGTGTGATGCGCTCCCGGGCTGGTCATGGCTCTGAAGGGATTGGGCAGGGGGTCAGGGGCTGTGCCATGCCGGCCCCCGGCACAGGGGATGTGGCCGAGGGGGATCCAGCAGCAGTTCCCGTGGAGCTCAGCGTGCCAAGCCGCAGGCGGCCGCCCGGGAAACATCCCACATCGGGACCCAATTACCGGCAGGAATTGTTTTGTGAAATACCAAACCCTCATGGCACGGCCCGAGATTGGGAACAGATTTATCTGCGTCGCGGGTTGCTCTTCCCCGCTCTCCCCTTCCCTCCCACCGCACAGAGCAGCCTCGGAAAACCCCAGCATGCAGCTGGAGCAGATGGGATGTGGCTCCTCGTGGCTGCGGGGGGCTCCCCACATCCCCAGACCCTGGTGTGGATGCACAGCCCCAAGGAGGAAAATTTTCCTGCGACCCCAGAACCTGCCCAACAAAACCGGACATGCACCAGTGTTTATTCTGGTTTTTAATTATAATCCAAATCATAACACAGCCGTAAAATGCCCCAACAATATGGAAGAGGGAATGTGGATGTTCCCAAAGTGTCTGCCTTGGGGGTCAGAACCCAATCATACAAAAATAGAAAATAAGGTATTTTTACATATAATATATATATGATATTTATATAAAGTCAAGAGCTTTTTGGTGTCAGAGCTGAGCTGGTATTTACACAGGTGACAACAGAAGAAATGAGAGAAGGAGTAAAAATAAATACAGGTGTGGGCAGAGCAGGGGGTGTGGGGCCGCGCAGCCGCGGTGAGGGGTCCTCGGGGGGGATGGACAGGGCCAGCTCCCCCCGCAGCCTGGGCTGTGCCCAAAGCTGTTCTGGCAGGCAGGGATTAGGAGGGCTGGGGGCAGCTGCCCCAGGCGATGGGCTCTGGGTAGGGGGACAGTTGTGCCCCCCAGCCAGGGCTGCCACTGCAGCCCTCTGAGCACTGGCGTCGCCTCTGAAGATGGTGGGAGCCTGGTCTGAGTGGGCCTAGGAAAACCTAAACTGAAATCCGTTTGAACACACACATGCTGAAACTTTAGGAGACAATAACATACATATACTTTTTTAATATATATAAAAATATATATCTATCTCTCTCCAATCTGATGCAGCGTGCGCTGCCTTTCCTGCCGCTGGCAGCTGGGGCCGAGCCCCTCAGGGAAGGCGAAAGCGCAGATTCCCTCTAGACCTCGAGGTCCTGGCCAGAAACGTCAGCAGAGTACCGAGAATTAATCCAAAAATAAATAGGCCCAGGGCTGCCGGCCAAGGACACGTGGGGGGGGCCCACGGACACCCCTCCGCTCCGCGCCAGCAGCAAGGAAGGGCACCGGCCAGCGGAGAGCTCTGCCGGGCACCGGAGCATCCCAGGGCAGCACGGCCTTGCTCCGGCCACGAGCCCCCTCCCCTGCTCCCTGGCCAGCAGGATGGGAATGGAACCCCCTGCGACTGCTTAACATACACAGGGATAAATAAGGATCTTTTTATCTTAATAAATATCAGGTATATGGTTTGTACAATATACACATAATGCCCCTGTCTCCCGGCTCCGGCTCGGCCGAGGGACGATTCACACATAGTTCTCCTCCACGCTGTCCGTCTCTGCGGAGAATTTGGCCGCAGCTGGAAACAGAGAGAAGTGGTGAGGGGGGTGTGAGGGCCAAGCAGGCACTGGGGGTCGGTGCCCGCTGCCCCCTGCCCTGCCCTGCTCACCTGAGCAGCTCCCGTAGTGGCGCACGCCAATGGAGCGACCGCGGTGGCAGGTGGCTCGCCGCAGGTGGCACGCCGAGGGGTAGGTGACGTTGTTGTTGCCGCACAGGGCATGGTCCAGGCTGGTGGGCTCGGGGCAGGGGGCCGTCCGGCACATCACGCAGTGGGCGCTGCCCGTCTGGTCCACCACGCAGGTGTGGGTGCCAGGACACACCACGCTGGAGCAGGACTCTGCAGGGAAACACAGCGTTGGAGTGACCCCAGGAACAGCCACCCCCTTCCCACAGCTCCTTCAGAACCCCAGGGAGGCTTTGGGCATCATCCCAGGGAAACCCAGTCCCTTCCCACCTTTTCCTACCAGGGGACAGAGCAGAGCTAGGGACCGGAGGGTCCTGATGTCCCCCATGGGTGCTGTTCCCAAGGTCAGGGGCTGGCAGGCGTCGGCATCCTGAGCGCAAGGGAGCTCATGACCTTGAGCCCTTGGGCTCGGCCCTGGCCCGAGCTTTGCCGCGCGGGAGGAGCCGAGGTCCAGCTGCAGCAGCGGAGCGCGGGGCTGAGCCCGCTCGGCGCAGCGGGACCCGGCTGGGCCAGCGGCCGCACGCAGGTGCCTTGGCAGGAAAGCAGCAGCCACTGCGGCCAGGCTGGCAGCCGCCGCGCTGGCCTCGGCGAGAGGGAAGGGCAGGGTCACCCTGGACCCGACCCAGCGCTGGAGCGAGGGTGCACGGGGGTGGAGGGAGCCTGCGCAGCAGGATCAGGCCCTGCCCGGGGCTCTGCTGGAGCGGGTGGAGGCTCATGCACCCCCATCGTCCCTCCACCCTCCTCTCTTTCCCTGATGGATTGGAAGACTTGGCATCTGCAGCTCCCAACTCCCATTTCTTGCCCCATGTTTTCCTGCGCAGTCCAGAGCAAAGCCTTCCAGAAAGGAGGGCTGGAAAAATAACCATAATCCTTCTGACAGCTCTTGGCAGGGCTGGGAGGATCGCTGCACTCTTTACAAAAGAGGAAAAAAAGGGGCTTGACGTTTGTAAATGACATTTTAGGGACTGTTACTGCTCAGCCCGCAGCAAGGCCAAACCCCATTGCACCAACAAGCTGCAGTGTCCCCTCAAAGGGCACTGAGATCCATGTCCTGCAGGGCCCTGCACCAGGACAGAGCTTCCCTCCTTGTCCCACAGGGAATGGGGACAGGGACAGGGACAGGATGGGGGTGGGACGCAGTGGGGTAGGGACACGACTGCACCTTACTTTTGCATTTGCCCTGGTACATCACTTCGAGGTCGGGGTGGTCTCTGCACTTGGCCGTCAGCAGGTCACACTCGTCCCGGTAGGTGTAGCCATCGGAGCCACAGACCTGCAGCTTGCGGGGCAGGCTGGAGCAGTCGGGGGCACAGGCACACTGGGGACGCCCGTGCTTCATCTTGCAGACCTTGTCGGGGCCGCACACCACCCCCTCGCAGCTCTCTGGGGACAGAGGGCAGCAGCACATGAGGACGCGGCACTGGCTGCCCCCCACCAGGGAAGGGTCCGTCCTGCCCAGCCCCACGGTGTGACACCAAGTGGGACAGCATTGCCCTTGTGGTCCCAAGCAGCCCCCGGGTCACGGCACATGTGCTGACGCCGAGCTGGCCCAGCAGCATCTGGATCTGCTCAGCTCCTCCAAGGAGCAGGTCGTTGGCTGCGACTCCACGCAATCCTCCAGTGCTCACCCCAGCCGGAGCCCCGGCTCTGCTCAGCACCAGCTCGCTCACTGCTTCCCATCTATTTATTCTTTGGAAGGAGACATTTCTTTTTCTTGTGCAATGGAAAAATCTATCTCTACAAGGCCTCAGTTCCACCAGAAGTAGCCGGGAACTTCGCGAGTTGTCCGGGCGATCGGGAATGCCGCTCCCAGCAGACAATGCCCGGCCCTGTCTCGCTCCGTGACTGGAACACAAGAGCGGGAGGCAGCAGCCAGCGCCGGTCCCCAGACAGGCAGATGCTTTGTCCCCCCGGGTCACCTCCCGGCCAGCGCGGGGGCCAGGTTCAGGGGGTCCTGCCAGTGCCCCAGGACCGTGCCCACGCCGGCGGGGATGGAGAGGGGCTGCCAGCTCCAAGCAGGGGCCCATCCTGGTGTCCAGGGACCCAGACACTGGTGCCTCTGCAGGGAGAGGCAAAGGGGTCAGCAGCAGGGATAGGGGGCTCTGGCTGGGGCAGCTGGACTCCCCTTTGCCTCCCAAAGCACAAACATCCCTCATCCCAAAAGGACCCAATGCCCCCACAGCTCCCAGGACAGAGGCAATGCCGGGACCTATCAGCAGCCACGAAGAGAAGCGCAGGGCAGGACCAAAAGGCTTCCCAAGATGGGGATTCACCCCCAGCAGGAAGGATCCCAGCAGACAGGGTGTGTGCTGGGAGCTCTGGGAGGCACAGAGGGGGATTTCCCTGTGGGAGGTGGGCCACCTTAGGAGACATGGAGGAGGAGGAAAGGGAGAAAGAGAAAGAGGAGGAGGATGAGGAGAAGAAGGAGAAGGAGGAAGGGGAAATTCCTTGTCTGCTTGGCTCAGCTGTCCCTGGGGGAAATTCCCTGCTGGGAAACACTTTCCCATTTTGCTCCCTGATTTCCATAGCTGGGGCCTGTCTCAGGGAAGAGAAGACTGAGACTGGGGGACCCCAGGACAGAGGGGGACAGCTCCATGTCCCAGAGCTGCCAGAGCAAACGAGACCCTCATCACCCTCCACTCTGAGATGTTGCCAGCAGAGCAGAGTCCGATCATCCAGACTATCCCAGCAAGGGATAGTTGGAGCAGTTGGAGAATCCGCCCGTGACCCCAACCCTGCAGCCTGGCTTCCCCCTGCACTGGGTCCTTGGGGGGGACACGGTGTCCCCAGCAGCTGCAGCCAGGAATTCCACCTCCCCCCAGAGACCCATTTGCAGAGCCCCCAGGGTCCGGCCAGCACCATCCCTGGCTGCCCCGGCTGCAGCCCACTTTATCCTGGAGTAACCTCTCCCAGCCTCACAGGCCCAGGGAGTGGGAGCACAGCTCCTCTTATCCGCCCTCTTCCAAGGCCTCTGGAGCCTGGTGAGGAGCAGCACCAGCTCCATCTGGATGGGACAGGCAGGGGCTGGCTGCGGGTGGGGGGTTGTGGTGCACGTGCTGGCCAGGCTCTCTAGCGATTTCCTCAAAGATCCTGCTGCCAGACACCAAAAAACCCCAGGAAACGCAGCCCCCACCAAGGTCTGTGGCCAATAGCAGTCCCCACTGTGTCCCCCAGCCTCCCGACAGAGATAAGTGAGGTGGGTGCAGACTCCTGGTTGAGGGCTGCCCGTCCCCACTGCACTTTGCCTCCAGCACAGGGGAGCCCCTGGAGAGGGTCCCAGTGCTCCCAGCTCCTTCCAAGCAGTGATGGGGCCAGGGCCAGGATCTCGCTCAGCTTTTGGCTGGTGCAGAGTGCAACCCCAAGCTGCAGCAGGACGGGCCTGAGGAGCTGCCATTGTGGCAGTGCTGAGGGGTGCAGGGCACTGGGGGAAGTGGTTTTGTTAAAAACCTTTTCCACTTTAAGCAAATAACAACATGACCTTCCAAAGCCCTGCTCCTGCCTCCTGCGGGCAGCAGGTCCTTGAGCGTGTTCTCACACAGCCACGCAAGTGCTGGAGGATCCGCAGCTCTGGCACACGCCAAAACATCTGGCGGGGCTGGAACTCACAGCTGGAGAGTTTCCACTTCTGGAACTGCCCGTTACATAAAGCCATTTCACACACGCGCTGGGAGGAGCGAGGGGCAACGGAGGGGAAGAAATAGATCTTTTTTTCCTTAGAAAAACCTGATGAAGTTTCCTTCTGAGCAGCCGTGGTGAGGGCAGGGGAGGGAGGCCCCAGCGCAGAGGGGTTAACTTGGGAACAGCCAGCCCCAGATCCTCTCCCTGCATTTGGCTGCCCAGCCAAGACCTGGGTCATGCATCCCACTCCCCTGGGAGAGCAACTAAAATACACTCAAAACGAGAGCAGCCGGGGGACACAGGCTGTCCCGCCAGCCCTGATCCACAGCAGCATCCGTCCAGGAGCTGCAGCAGCAGGAGCATGGGGTCAGCAGTCCCCAGGGTCCCTGTGCTGTCCCAGACCAACAAGGAGAGCCCCGTCTGGTGAGGGGCAGCCCAGCTCTGTGCTGCTGCATCAGCCGGAGCTGCAGACTCTAAGTATTGCCCCTAGGGCTCCACACATTCTCTCTGGGCAGAGCTCGGCCCTACAACAGCCCCTCACCCCCCCCCAGCCCGCTCACCTTTGCAGGGGTGGCAGGTCACCAGCCCCAGGAAGCCCAGCAGGCTGATCTTGTTGCCTGGGTAGGTGTAGTTAGACCAGGCCACGTCCACGTTGCCGTTGGCACAGCATTCCTCCCACGTCACGCCTGTCTTCAGGATCATGGTGCACTTGGCCTCCTTCCCCTGTTGCAGCCAGCAGATTCCACCTGTGGAGAGGGCAGAGGGTGAGGGATCCCTGCTGTGCCAGAGCCCCTGTGAAGGGCAGCGAGATCCTGGCTGTGGCTGGACCACCTTGGGGCAGAGGCACAGGGATCACTCCAGTTCCTGGGATGAGTTGAGGAACCTAGAGATGCTCTGTGCTGGCTTCTGTGGCACAAGACCTGTCCCAGAGCAGGCATCCCCAAGGGTCCCTGGCATGGCAACTCAGTGCCCCCATGGCCACCCCAATGCCTGCGACCTGCTGCCAGCCCTCTTCTGCCAACAGGCTCCAAATCCAGCACTTGTACCACAGGGAGGGACCAGCTATCCAAGCACTCCCCGTGATGCTCTGGGAGATGCCCAGCCTGCCAACCAGGGTCTGGGCTTGCAGCTTGCCTCCCCCTTGCCCTGCTCTGCCTGCATCTCTGCCCAAATTCTGCCTGGCCCCACAGAGAGGGGGTCCCAGCCCAGGGCAGCAGACAGAGTGAGGCTAGTGGGTGGCTGCCGTGAGGGCTGGATCTCCTGGCATGTGCCAGTGGCCCCACGGAGGGATGGAATTTTTCCCTGACACGGGAGCCCGACACCCACGGCCTCTGCAAGGAGCATCTGAGCCAGCAGCTGGAGCACAGGGCACTTGCCCCAGCCCTTGGGTCTGGGCCAGACCCGCGGCACCGGATCCCTCTGACTCAAAAGCCTGTTTGTTCCGTGACCCACCAGCAAATCAGTTAGATGATTTTTTTTTTTTTTTTTTTTTTTTTGTGAGTGATTTCTTTGCAATTTCCGCCTCTGCAAACCAGCCTCTTGTGACGCTTATTTGGGTTCGAGCTCTCATTAGCTGTGCTTGAGGTTTGCTAAACGGCGAAAGATGGAAGGGAGGGATGGGGGCAGGGACGGGTCTTGCGCTGCCAGGCGGGAGTCGCTCCCCTCCTAAGCAGGATTCACCCTGCTCCAAAGCGGAGCCCGCCCCCGCCCTAGACCCCCTGTGCCCCCCTCTTTCCCCACGCACAGGATTTTGGTTCGGTCACAAGCACACGGGGCTCCCAGCCCGTGGATGGAGCAAACCCTCGGGCTGCGGGAAGCAGCGCCTGGACACCCCGAGCAGCACCAGCCGCTCCAGCACGCGGCTGGCATCGGGGTTTTATCCTGCACGGATTTGTCCAATTGCTCTTCCAAGCCCAATTTCCCGTTACAACACCGCGCGGCCCCCGCTCCCCACGGAACACTCAGCATCGTGCGAAGGGAAGGTGGAAACTCCCGCGCCGCTGCGGGAGAGGCGACACCGGCAGCACCGCACGGCTTCGAGGTGCTGGGACGGGCTGATAGAGCCCCGGTCCGGGGTCTTGGGACGGCGTCTCCCACTGTCCCGACGCCGCCCAGGCACGGCGAAAGCCGCTAGCACCGGCAGCGGAACCGGGAGGGTCCAAGCTCCGTACTCCCCACCCCGGTCATGGACCGGCCCCGCTCCCGGCCCGTCCCACTGGGGAAACGCAGTCCCGAGCCGACTGTGCCGCCCGCAGCCCGGGAACGGGGATCCCCCGGGACACACGAGGGTGCGGGATGCCGGGGTCGGGCAGCGGCACCGCCGCGATCCGGGACGCGGCAGCGGGGCCGGGCGGGACCCGGGCGGTCGCTCCCGCCGCGCAGCCACGGGACCCGCCCGACGGAGGGACGGCGGGGACCGGGACACCCGAGCGTCACCGCCGGGAACCCGGCGGCCGCCGCTCCTCCCGGTAAAGCGGGTTTGCGCCGCCGAGAGCCCGGCATCCGCCCTGCGGGACGGGACAGCGGTGTCCCGGGGTGCCGCCCGATAACGGCGCCGCGACCCCGGGCCGGGCCGCCCCCGCCCCGAACACCTGCCGGCGGGAGCGGCGTTACCGGCGGCCGGGGCGGAGCGGGCGGGCGGACTGCGCCGGGACCGCCGCAGGGATCGGGACCCCCGTGGCTCTTACCGTGCGCGGCGGCGGGGCTGCAGAGCGCCAGCAGGCAGAGCGCCAGCCGCAGCGGCATGGCCGGGCCGGGCGGGGACGGGCCGGGACGGGCCGGGGCGCTCCGGTGACCTGTTGCTGTGAGGCGGCGGCGAGGCCGGCTGAGCTATAAAGCGGCGGGGCGGCGTGAATCACCGGGCGGGGCGGCGCGGGGGGGCCGGGGCGGGGGCAGCGGCGGTGGAGTCGGGGGGCAGCGAGGGGGATGAGCGCGGGGGGGCGGGGGGAGGCAATGAGGGTCTGATCGTCACCGAGTGGGCGGGGGGGGCTCGTGTCCGTGCGTCCCCCGGAGAGGGCGGGGACCGGCATCCCGGGATTGAGATGGGTCGGGGAAGGTTTGGGGTGCTCCCCGTGATCGGGGTGCAGCGGAGAAGAGCAGTGCCTGGGCAGAGCCCGCGGCGTGGGGGACCCCAGAGCACTCCCCTGCACGATCCTGTGCTGCCCGCGCGGCTGTGCCTTCCCCACCCATCCTCGCATGAACCCGAATCTGCCTCCTCCTGCCCTTCTCCTCCTCCTCCCAAAGCAGCCCCGGCTGGCAGCAGGGGTACGGTGTGGGCTGTCTCACATGTGGCTCCTTTCATCTCTGCTCCCCAAACGCTCCCACAGCTCGGCCGGTACCCAACATCACCCCCAACGTTCAGAGGGAAACTGAGGCACCACCTTGAGCCCTGCCAGGCAAGGAGGGGAAGAAGAACTGTGGGGCCGTACCCCCATGGCACGTGCTGCCCCTGTCCTCCACAGATGTCCCCATCACCACGAGGACTGCTTCATCTGGCTCCTGAACAGTTTCCCTGGGCTGGGGAACTGCAGCTGGGCCAGCACTGCCAGGCTTTGCGGCGCTCCCAGGCTTTGTGGGGCTCCCAGCAGGACAGGGGAGGGCAGCAGAGAACCCAGGGCAAGGCAGGTCAGGTTTGGCCTTGCTCCTTGCTTGGTGTCCCCACAAAGAGATCACCCACCTGTCTGAAGGGGAGTCAGGATGCACCAGGGACCGTCACCCTGCTCCCCAGGCACAGCGCTGGGGGCACAGGGCTTTCTGCCACAGCCCAGGGCTCTTTCCAGCCCCAAGTGCCTTGTCCAGCTCCCGGCCACGCAGCTGAGCAATGTTTCACCCCGTGCACTGGCCCCAGCTGAGGTCATGTTTTCGGCAGGGCTGAGCCGGGCTCTTTCAGAGAGGGGCCCCGGCCGCAAGGCCCACGGGACCCTGCACCACCCCTCTGGCCCAGCAGCAGCCTCCTGGCTCTGAGTGGTGCCAGCACAGCACGAGCAGCTTGGTTTGGCGTGGGATGGGGCTGGACACAGCTCTGGTCCAGTGGGACATGGAGCAACCTGGGTCCCACGACAGGGGGAGCGGGTGCAATGCCATGTGCCAGCATGGACAGAGAACTGTGTCACTGGCACTACCACATCTCCATCCCTCCCTCCATCCCTCCAGCCAGCAGGCTGGCTCTCACCAAGGCAGATCTTCCCTCCCTTCTCCCTTTACAGCCCTTTGCACCCTCGGGACAGGTTGGGAATGGGGACAGCTGGGTTTACCCCAGATGGCATTGGTGCCATCCCCAGGTACAGGAGCCCCGCAGTCCCCGGCACCTCCAGAGAGTGTTTGGTGGGGACAGGAGCACCCAGCGTGGGACAGTGAAGGGTCCTGGGGGAAAGGACAGAGCCAGCAGCCCCTGGCCACCAGGCTCCCAGTGTGCTGCTGGCCCTGGCCCTGGCGCTGCTCCCGGCCCTGTCCTGGCTGGCGTGACCCAGGCTCACTCGGCCGCCTCGGAGCAGTTGCCCATGTAAGGACAGAGGGCTGGGGAGCCAAACTTCCAACGGGATGTCCGTGAGCGAGCGGGTGGTGATGCACTCACGCACATGCTCCAGGATGCAAGAGGAGCTCACAGAGGCCAGGAAGGGATTTTCCTTGGCTGCGAGTGGGGTTGCACAACCGCCGTCTCTGGCGGGGAAGGGGTCAGACCTTGCTCAGAGCAGCAGGCGCTGCTGCATCTGTAAGGGAGCAGCCAGGCTCCTGATGTGAGGCAGGAGGAGGCTGGAGGCCAGGAGGGAAGTGGGTCCCTGAGGCAAAGGGGGCTCAGAACCCTGATGAGGCTGCCCTGCTTCCAGGAAAACCATGCTGGGGGCTTTGCTTGCCACTACCCTGGCTGTGGCTAAAGCAACTTGCCTGTGGTGATGCCACAGGCGGGGGCCAAGGCTGGTTCTCAAGCAAAACTGGGGGCAAAATTCCACTGACCAGCCCCACGCACAGGGTGACACTGCCTCCCTGAACCCCACAGACACCCCACGGGGTGACTGAGCCCCAGCAGCACTCACGGAGCAAGTGGGGTGAGGAGCTGTCCCGGGATCGGCAGGAAAGCAGCCTGCAGCACCCTAAGGGAGACAGAGGAGGCCCTGGGCCGGGGCTGGGGGCAGCAGGAGGCACTGGAGCAGGGACAAAGGAGCCTTTTGGAGCACAGTGAATGGTGGCCTCACATCTGACCTTTCCTCTGGGCACTGGTGCTACGCTGGATCAGGGCTGCAGCAGGATTTTGGGACAAGGTTCAGACCCAACCATTTTCCCCCCAAACCCCAGCTGCTGCATGCTGCTGCTGGGCTCCTTTAAGGAGGGAATCTCGCCTCTCTCATCAGTTCAGGCTAATTAAACTCTGCTAAACCAATTAGAGCTGCAATTTGCAACAAGACGTTCTATTGAGAAGAAGAGCCCAGGGTCAGGGCAGAGGTTTCATACCGCCGGCATGGATCTGTGGGCAGGTGTTGGCCAGGGCCCTGGATGTTGCCATTTCCCTGACGGAGCGAGGTGATCCTGGCCCCATTCCTCTCCTCACCGCAGTGGAATGCCCCAGTTTCTCTCATGCAAGCGGAGATGCTGCCAAACACCGCAGTGGGGAGAGGGGCTGCTGGTGGGAGCTCCACAGACCCAGCTCAGGCTTATCCATGAGCCCATGGGACCCCAGGAACCCTCGCGGACAGGCTCAGCTCAGCAGGGCCAGCACTAGAGCTCAGTGTGCACCCAGTGAAAGGGGACGGGATCGAGCCTCGGTCACATCCCTCGGAGCACGTGGCGAGTGGCCAGAGCAAGGCGTGAGCCGAGGGCACGGCCCCGGGGCTGCTGCCGGCAGCCTTGACCCTGGGGCGGGATTTTCTCCTGTGTCCTCACGGCTCCAGCCCAGTGAATTGAGTCAGTGCTTGTTTGGGGAGAGAGTGTCGGGACTGCACCTTGATGGCCGCGCTCCACCCCCAGCGCTGACACGGAGCTTCGCCCCGCGCCCCGGGGCGGCAGCGTCACCGCTCCGTGCCTCAGTTTCCCCATCTGCTGAGGCGAGATAATGCTCCTCTGCTTGATCCTGCGCTATCTCCCAGGAAGGTTGCAGGGATTAGTTTGCTAATGTTTGCAAGGAGCTTTGAAGATGAAAAGCCGTGAACAAATGCCAAGAAGTGCTGAGCTGGATTCTCCTCGCCAAGTAATCGTTTCATGTTCCTGGGACACTTCCACTTCTGTGGATGAAGGAAGGCAGGGCGGGAGCGCCAGCATGCAGGGCGGGCTGGGAGGCTGACATACATTCCCAAGACCTGCCTCTCCAAATCTGATCACCCATTCTGTTTGATTCCTGATCAAACTCTGATCCCTCCTGCTGATGCTCAGACCCAGACCCCCTCCCATCGCTAGCACCCTGCAGGCCACAGGAAGCATCACCCTGGGGGGATTCACCCCTCAGAAATGTCCTCCCCCTCTCCAGTGCTTTGGGTGCCCTCAGCAAGAGCTGCACTTGCCCAACGTCTCTTCTTTTCAAATCTTTGGTCTCAGTGCTGCCAGCTCTGCCCTGAACTGATGGGAGATGCTCTGGGCTCTGTCCATGCTGGGGAAATGCCAGTGCTTGGAGCCAGGAGGTGCAAGCAACATGGAGCGGGGACTGGGAAGGCTGGGATGCAGGAAAGCGGTGGCCAGAGCCAGCAGAGTCATCCTGTCCCATCCCACCCCGCAGGACCCTGCAGCCCAGCCTGGAGAAGCCACCTCTGGACACCTCGTGTCCCTCTCAGCAAGGAGCAGCTGTCTCATGGCTCCAGCTCCACCTCTCCTGTCCACGCGTGCGGATTTCCAGCCGCCTTAGCGAGCTCCTTACGGACCCATCCCGTTGTCCACACGGCTGAGCCCGGTGGGGTCGGCCTGGCTGGGCTCGGCCACGCGTGACACAGGTTTTGTGTGTGTGTTTATGTGTGTGTGTAAACAAGCCGTGAGTCAGCGCCGGCGGCCGTGCGGGCTCCCAGCGTGAACGCTGCCTCCGCCGCGGTGAAGGGCAGGAGCAAAGCGAGCCTCGAGGGAAGAGCTGGCAGTGCCGTGGAACGTCGGGAAACCGTGTGGGGCTGAACTGGGTCCAGCAGAGCCGGGAGTCGGGAAAACCTCCCCGGTCATTAAAGTCTCCTGGCTCCTCGGCGAGGCTGGGGAGAGGCGCTGCCGGAGGAGGCAGAGCTGCACCGGGAAGGGCAGTGGCTGCTCCGCTGGTCTTTGCCCCCAGAGCAAGGTGCTGGTTATTGGGATGGGACAGACGGGCTGGTGGCTGCCCTGCTCCCCTACCAGCCAGGGGAGGACATGGACTGCGTTGGCACTACAATCCCAGCATCCCGGCCTCGCCAGCCTGGTGGCCCTGCAGACTCCCTGTTCTGTGGGCCACTAAAGAGCAGAGAGGCAGCAGAGAGGCAGCAGAGAGGCACCAGAGGTCACATCCTCCCTGGAGCCCCCCATCTGCAACACAGCCCTGTCAGCCAAAGAGCCTCATTGCTTGGCCCAGGCTGGCAGTTGTTAGAAAAGCATATTTTTCACATTAAAATTTCCCTTGAAGAACAATGGTTTAAATGAAGCATAAAAAAAAGAGCAAAGAATCCAAAAAGAAAAAAAGGACAATTTTTGGTGGAGCCCAAGAGTAGCCCCTTGGGACCATGAACTTCCCCTGTGCCCATGAACTTCCCCTGTGCCCTGGCTGCTCCCAGGGGAAGGAGGGCCACTGGGACAACACAGCTGGGCCAGGGAAGGACCACCAAGATCCAGGGATCAGAGCCATGTAGGGCTGGGGACCACCCCCCACCAGCGTCCCACAGCCTGGTGGTGGTGAGGACGGGGCTCAGCCTGCACCGCTGCTCCCGGGTCACTGTGAGCTGCCGGATCACTGCCAGATGGGATCTGGACCCGCAGCCTGGAGGTGTGAGGCTCCAGGAGATGAGGTGGGGGATGTAAATCTCCCGATCTGTCTGAGCAAATTCAAAGGAGACCGATTCAAATCCGCCGTGACACGACTGACTCGGGGCGGGTAGACAATCCCTGCAGTGTCTGTAAGGAATCTCGCCGCTTTCCTTTGAGTGGCCTCCAATTTATTAATTAAAATAGGCAATTATATATGATGTGGGGTGGAGGGGAGCAGGGAGACCAGCTGCACCAGTTATTCTCACTTGGCAGGAATTGCTCTGGAAGCTGCTCTGGCTCCAGGAGGTGCTTGTGCTTCCCAGAGCTCAAGGCAGAGCCTGGGATGAGCCCATGCCTGGAGCTGCCCCTGTGCCTCCAACACCTGGGCAGTGTGGGGGCTTCAGCTCCAGTCACCACTTTGTTTAGGAACACAGGGTCCAGAGGCCAGGAGAAATCCCTGTGAGCCCCTGTCTGGAGTCCCAGAGGGGCACATGTCCCCTCCACTTCTCAGCCCTGGTGGGATGGTGACTCTGAGCTGCTGGAGGTGATGCCTTAAGAGGCCTCCTAGAAACAGAGACTAGATAGGAGTAAAGGAATAAAGGTAGGTATTTATTTGAAAGGCCTTCAAAGGTATCCCTGGGGAGCCAGAGGCTACTGCCAACATTGACCCCAAGATTGACGGCAGGTCACGAGTTCTTCACACTTTTACAGGTTTGGTTCATTTGCATATCAGGGTTAATTCTCCAATTAAAGCTTCAGTTTAATGATGTAATTTCCCCTCCACTTGCCCCCCTTAGAGGCTCTTTGGTTTATACTTTTTTGGCCTAGGATGGTCTGGGTGTCCTTGGAGAGCAGGCCTGGAGAGGCTTTGTTATGTCTACCAAGCACAAGAGAGCAGAAGTTAACAGGCTACAAGAAACTTCAGAGTCATACACCAGGCAGTACAGGATTTGAAAAATATAAAAGTTAAAACCTAAGGCATCAGAGGAGCCTCCCACCATGTGCCATCCCCTCAGACAAGGGGAGCCCTGGGATATTTTCTGCTGCCTTTCCCAAGCGGGGTGGCCGATTTGGGAGCGGGCTCTGTCTAAGGATGACTCGATCCCACCTGGGGAGGTGTCACCTCCTCGTCAGCCCTCTCGGGTGAGGGTGCAGTTTGCCTTTCTGCAGCACCGTGGGAAAATCCTTCCCTGGGTGACTCAAATTTGCTCCTGACCAGACACAGCTTCCTTGGAGGCAGCAGAAGGCAGAAGGGGGACAGCCAGACACAGAACCCCCAATCCTGGGGTGCCTGAGCAGCATCAGAAACAGGGTCCACCTGCCATGGGATACTCATGCCCTCTGTGGGGAGGAATCGTGGCTGGGGCTGAAGTCAGGGCTGGGGCTGTCTGGGAGCCTCAAGCCCCGGAGAAGGGCGATCCCCTCTCCACGGTCAGCACCAGCAATGAGGGACGGGCAGAGGACTTTGGCTGTAGTTCATGGGCAGAGGCTGCAGTCCTGGCATGGAGCTTTCTCCCCATGGAAGCAGGCCCCAACAGCCGAGGGGGCTCTTGGAGGACCCTTCCCACTGCTGTGTGCCAGCAGCACTGGGGCCGCTCTGCTGCCCTTATCTCCATGTGCATCCATATCCGCTGCCATTTGCATCCCAACGAATGTTGCCACGTTCAGCTTCCACAGCTCCTGCGTCAGGGAATTCCAGAGGGACAAAGTCAGTGGAGCCGGATCCTTCCCTCCCCTCAACCCACAGGCACCCAGCACTCATTTGATCAAGTGGCAACTTGTCCTCCGACCGTGAAACAGGGCACTGGAGAATCGCGGGGAAGGAGCTTCCCTTGGGGTGTGAAATGCTCCATCCGGAGCCGCAGGCTCTGCACTGGGGCTCCGGGCTCTGTCTGGCTCCCGGCTGGGCCACGACGCACTGTCTGGACCCACCTCTTGAATAAAAGGGTTACGGGAGCAGCAGTTTCCTCATCACCTGTAAATAAATGCCAACGTGCCTTATCAGCGGCAGGGATCATCGATCAGCCACTGAACTCTGCCAATCTATCCCGCAGCTGCAATTCCCACAGCACGACCGAGCCCTCTCCCAGCCCCTGACCGGTGACCCAGCCCTCAAGCGCTGTGTCCCACCAGTGTCCAGCTTACGACACCTCACTCCATCCCTGTCCCTGTCCCCCCGCAGCGCGGGGAGCAGAGAGAGACCTGCCGAGCTTTCCACTGCTCCTGAGCTGCTCCACAAATCCCTCCCCGGCTCCATCACCCGGCGAAGCTGGAGCAGCAAATCCTGGGCTGAAGATGCCACCTGCTGGGAGCGGGGCTGGTGGCGCGGGCTCGAACCCCAAAACCCCACAGCCCCACCGTGCAGAACCCTTAAAATCCCACAGTCCTGCCACCCCAACCCCGCCGCGCATCCTCACCACCCCTCTTCCCCAAAACCTCACAACCGCACTGCGTGGATACCTCAAAAACCTCCCCGGCCACACCACCCCAAAATCCTGGCTCGGCAGTGCCACAAAATGGGGCTTGGGGTCCCGGTGAAGGCCAGGCAGAGCCTCTGCTCTCTCAAAAGCTGCAGCCTGGGGAAAACGCTGGCCCTGAACGGAGCCTCAGGTGGGATTCCCAGGGCCCAAAAATCGAGATTCCACCTCTCACCCCCAAAAATCTCCCCAGCACCCTCCAGCATCCAAGGGGCAAGGTCTGGGAGAAACACCGACCCTGAAAGGGTTCTGCCAAAACAGAACATTCCAGTTCCTTTGTGGCTACTGAAATCTGAAGCACCTCCTGGGATTTGCACTGGGAATACCCCTTTTTTCCTCGTTTCGGGGGACTCAACCTCTCCCCAGCTCATTTTTTCCTCCTCTTTTAATAAATAAATAAATAAGTCAGCTTTTGGGCTGATATTTTAAAGCTCGGGGGCTGAAAGGAGGGATCAGGAGCCCGGGGGCGGAGGGGAGAAGGAGGGATTGGAGGGATTGGGGGGAGGGGGGAGGGGGGAGGGGGGCTTCCCGGAATCTGGGGATCCCGGAATGGGGGATCCAGTCCCGCTCTCCCCGGCCACGCCCCCTCGCCTTATATGGCAAAGCCCCGCCCACTACCGAGTCCCGCCCCTAAGCCCTCCTCGCCTTCCGCGTTTGCGCCGCGCGCTGTCTCCTGTCCCCCCTCGGCCGCCGTCGGCGCCGCGGCGCGCGCGGGGGGGCGGGGCCGGCGGGTAGGGAAGATGGCGGAGGCGTCGCCGCAGCCGGGCCGGTTCTTCTGCCACTGCTGCTCGGCCGAGATCGCCCCGCGCCTGCCCGTGAGCGGGGGACCAGGGAGGGTCGCCAGGGGGGGAAGCCGGGAGCGCGGGCAAGGTCTGGCAGGGGCCCCGAGGGGGCGGGCACGTGGGGGCGAGGCCTGAGGGGCCCAGGGGGCCTGAGCGGCGGGGAGGCGGGGGGTGCCCTGTGGGGCTCCACCTATGGCACCGGGGCTCGGGGGCGTTGAGAGGGGCTGGGTGGGGTCCGTAGCGAGGGAACGGGACTGCGGCGACGAGGGGACAGGGTCTGCGGAGGGAATGGGCCAGCCTGGCCGAGGGGCAGCAGCTGGGCGAGCCGCGGCGGGGGCGGCGCGGCGGGAGGGGCCCTCGGCCCGGGGTGGGGGGGGGGGGGTCCCGCAGCGGTTCGAGCGCTCCGGCCGCCCCGCGGAGAACGGCTGGGCCCCGCCGGAGAGCCGGTCTGGGGCGGGAGTCCGTCCGGCAGCAGCCCCGGGGTCCAGCTCTGACACCCGCAGCCCGGGCAGCCTGACCCCATCGGGTGCCGAGGGAAGCAGCGCGGGGTGGTGGGGGGTTTCTCGGTCGTGTCTCAGGAGGGTTTAATGAACGCGAGAAAAGCCCCGCGGTGGTGGTGGCTGGGTGCACGGGTAACACGTAGGCAGAAGTGCTGTGTAGGCACCTGGGTAGGTGCTTTAATCACACCCCAAAATCCGGCGTGTGCGGTGCTTGTCCTGGTGTGGATGGAAAAGGAGTGTGGGCTGTTGGGGAGGATCTGGTGGATCACTTACTCCCCTGCTCGGCTTCCTGAGAATGTGGTTTGGAGAGCTCTGCTGGTCTTTTTGTCTTGACAATTTTCACAGCATGTTGTCCCAAAAGTCATTGCTGGTCGCTGGCACTCAACTTGAAAAGCCTCCAAGGGCGAAGCAGAGCTGTCCCTGCCGGGGGTGGTTGGTTTGTGACGTGTGATTTGTCCTTTTGCCCTCTTGTTCGGGCCAGGGTGGGCCGTGCTGGGGGCTCCCAGCTCGTGTGTAAAAGTGAGGACAAACCCCTGACCGTGCTCCTGCTGAGCACACGTGGGTTGTTGGGCAGGAGCCAGGAGGTAACCTAGAATATCTGTTGCTTATTTCTGTTCAAACACCCCGTGCTGGGCCGTGCTCACATCTGGTTGTGTGCACTTGGCTGGGCACACCTGGCTGTGCCAGCTGGGCACCCTTGGCCAGACTGGGCCAGGCAGGGAGCGGGTCCTGTGTTTGGGGGCTCAGGGCTGGGTAGCTGTGAGTTCATGAACTTGTTTTGGGGATCCAGGTTCACTTGGGTTTCACTCAGGTTTCACTCACCATCTGCAGACGCAGTGAGCAGAGCTGCCAAAGGAGGGACTCAAACAGCCCGAGAAACAACAAACTTTGACATTTGTGCTGTTCCAGCTGCAGAGGAATGTGCTGATCCCCGTGCTGGGAGCTGGCTGTGAGCGCACAGACACACACACAAAACACACAGCAGCTCCCTGGAGCGGGCAGCTGAGAGGAGCAGGGTGCTCAGGCCACGGTCATTCACCCCCATGCCACGTGTGTCCCCACCAGTTTGTGCTGGTGGGAAGCAAAGCAAAGGGAGTTTCATGGGTTTTGTGGGCTGTGGTTCCCTGTGCTCACAGAGGAGACCCTGAGCTCAAACCTGCTGTCAGTGGTGCAGAGACAGTTGTTTCACAGTGGCAGATGGGGAGTCCTGTGTGGGAGAGGGAGCAGCCACCTCTCCCAGTCTGTTCCTGGGCCTCAGAGCTCCCCTATCTCCCTTGGCAGACAGGGCATATGCAGTGGCTCCAGGCTGTGCTCCTTCCCTCGGGCCTTATCGGGGTCAGCTGCAGGGGCCAGAGGAGCGACCCCAAGGGCCTTATCAGCGGCCTCAACTCCTTGGGGGAATCCCTCAGTCTGGCTAAGGGCTGTGCCAATCCCAACGCAGCAGCAAAAGGAAGTGGCATTATTTTTAGAAGCTCTTAAATGCCTTCTGTGCTGAGCCCAGCTCTGCCAGCACAGGGATTTGGGGTGGCGTGTGCCCGCTCTGGGGCAGGGGATGGGGTTGGCTCAGCGGTGCTGCTGCTTCTCGAGGACTGAGAAGTGAAGCAGTTCCCTTTCAGGGTCTCCAGCATTCTGGGCTGCTCTGCCCAGGACAGGGTGGTTGTAGAGGATAAATTCCTCACTAAGCCCAGGAATCATGAGGAAGGGGCTGTCGCAGGCGCTGCACACTCAGCCTGTCTGTCCTGACACGCTCTGTAGTCAGTGCTCAGGGGACTGGGGTGGCCGCAGGTCTCTGTGGTGAGCTCTGGGCGTGGGAGTGTGAGGTCCTGGCTGCAGAATGACCTCGTGTGTCCCTGTGTGCTGTGAACTCCAGGCTGTGTTAGTCACAGGGACTGTTCAACCTCCCTGAGCACCACAACCTTGCTGAGTCCCTGCTGCCATTCCCCCCTTGTTTTCTGCTCCCCAAAACACACAGCTGTGCCAAAGTTTGAGGGCTGCTGCGCAGGGAGAGTTGAGGGTTTCACTTTCACTTCACTGGAACTGCATCAGCTGCTACCTAATGCTGTGTCTGTACTGGGGATTAATCAGCATCACCCTCATCATTCTTAAGCTGAGCTCTCACAGGCTCAGGCCGGGCTCTGGCCTCACTGGCTCAGGAAGGCAGATGTTGGGGTTTGGGGTCTCTCTGGCTCTGGGACCGTGGCATGTGCTGGGGATGGCAGACTGTAGGACCCTTCCACCCCATCACACCCTGCAGCTCTGAGGTACCACTTCCTTCTCTCACCTGGTGTGTCTTCTCCTGCAGGACTACATCTGCCCACGGTGTGAGTCTGGTTTTATTGAAGAGCTTCCCGAGGAGCCGAGGTAATGTGCTGCCCCAGGGGCTGCTGCTCAAGTGAGCCCAGGTTGCTTTGCTCTCTTCCTAGTTCAAAGGCAATGTTTGATATAAAATGCACTGTTTCTATTGCTTCTGCCCAAGCTTTGGCTCATCTTTCCTCACTTTTGGAATACAGTGCTTTGTTGGCAGAGTTAGCATCTGCAGGCCAATCTGCCGTGGGAATGCTGAGCGTCCTCCTGAGCGTTTGACATCTCTGCTGAGGGGTGGGGTGGGAATGGTTTGATTTAAAACAAACATAAAGAAGTGGTAGGGAGGCTTTTCCCATGGTATGTGGTAGCTCTGACCTGATCTGAGTCATCAGGGCAGAGATAACCCCAGAGAGAAGGATCTGGGAATGGGGAGCGCACGAACACCTCAGTGTGAGTAGTGACTGTGTTGGGAATGAACAGCAAAATGTTGTGGCTGAGACTTTGGACTCTGCCCTGGAGCAGCGAGGTCTGCGTTTCTGTGCTGCACTGCTGCTGCTGGTGGCAGAAGCAGCAGGAATGTCTTAAAATGTTTCAGTCATGTTTGTGGGGGTCCCAGCTGTGACCAGCTCCAGGATGGGCCGTGGGCAGTGCAGGGGCCAGGGGGCAGTGGGTGCTGTTGCCTTCTGATTGTGGTGGTCTGTGTGGCCTGGGGCTTCTGCACTGACCAGGTGACGTTTGGTTTAACCACACCAACCCTGGAGCCTGAAAATCCATCCTGGCTGATCCTGACTGTTTTGGTAATTCCCTGTGGCCTTGGGAGAGTCACGTAGTTGCCAAATCTCAGCGGTTTCGGTACTGTGAATGCAAAGCTTGGTTCTGAGCAGGAAATGTTCCTGCAGCTCTGAAAGCAGAAGTCTGACAACATTTAGAGTTTTCTCAATATCCTGAGCTGTTGGGTCACGTGCCTCTGCAGTAGAGAAGTTCCTTTGATTCAAGATTAGACTTCTGTGTCTTGGGGTCACAGCGATCAGCGTTTGTGCCTTAAGTCTTCCTGATGCTCCAGAGGATTAGCTGGTGCGTTTGACATGGATTGTGGGGGAAATCCTCGCTTGACATCATGGTTCAGGCACTTCTCTGCAGTCTCATGAGATCTAACAGAGGGAGAAAAGGGTGAGGATGTGGGAAAATGAAAGGTTTGGGAGGGAAAATTGATGCGGGCAATCAGAAAATCAGCAGCTGAGGGAGGACCAGCTTCTGTTAAGCTGCCTCTGCCCTGGGGTGGGAGGGGAGTGGGACAGAAAAGCCTTGGAAGCTGCTATGAGAAGATTACCAGTGCTCTTCATTCCCCACAGGAACGCTGACAATGAGACCAGCTCCTCTACATCAGCTACTGATCAGAGCAGGCATCCTTTTGAGGTGAGAAGTCCTTTCTCTCTTCCAACACCTTCTGCTTTGCTGTTGGATTGAGTATTTTTCCAATAGTGCATTGTTTAAACATTCCTCAGATCATGGCAGAATTTGGAAAGGAGGAATTAATATCCTCCATATGCTGCTCCTGAAATCTCCGCATCCTATATTTTTGCTGCGTGTGTTACGTAGGACCATCACTTGTAGCTGATTCCCGTCATGAGGGGGCTCAGCAGGATTTGGAGAGCAGGATTTGGATGTGTTGCTATGCTGTAGCCTCAGCTCGGAAGCAGCAGTGACACACCAAAGAGAAACTAGGGACCTGTGATTATTTCTGCCTTCTTGTGCAGTTCCTGTGTCTGTTCCTCACTGAGCTGCTGCCAAGGGCACTGGTCCCAGTGTCACTCCAGGCCTGGGGGTCACTGTGGGTGGCTTCTGGGACCCCGTGGGAGCTGAGGGCTGTTCATCCTCTTGTCACAGTCTGTTCTCTGCATTCCCTCCCTCCCAGAATGTGGATCAGCACTTGTTCACCTTGCCCCAGGGCTACGGCCAGTTTGCTTTCGGGTTCTTTGACGACAGCTTTGAGTTTCCCTTCGGGTCCAACGTGCAGCCGGAAGACAACCGGGACTCGGAGAACCGGCGGGAGCGCGAGCACCAGTCCCGGCACCGCTACGGCGCCAGGCAGCCCCGCGCCCGCCTGGCCACGCGCCGAGCCTCGGGCAGGCACGAGGGTGTCCCCACGTTGGAAGGGTGAGAACCACTCTGGGGCCTGGGGAAGGAATCCTATTGTTCCTCACCTTTTCTCTTGGCTTTAGGGAGCAGCATCCCAGAGCTCCGCAGCGCTGCTGTGGGTGCCATCTGTGTCCCGCCTGAGCCTGTTGGCAGCTGCTGCTTGGGGTCTGTTGGGGTTGTGTCACCTGAGCAGGGATGTGGACTGTGGCTGGGAGTTTGTCCTGTAGTGGGAAAATATTCCCGGGTCGTTGCCAGCTGTTGACAAAATGTTGTACTTGCTATGAGGGGAAGCAGAAGAAAACACTGGACAGTGTTTGTGTAAGTGGATCCTGGGAGCCACTTGCCATCATGTCAGGAATTGTCCCCTTTCAAACCAAATACTGAAACTTTATCACCGGCTGATCACTCCATAAGCTTCAATTGCTGTAGGGTGTTTTTAATGTCTCTCAACAATGTGACAGTATTCAGCTTATTCAGCCTCTCCCTCCATGTTGGGGTGCTGGGCTGGGAGCCAGCAAACTTTAATTCTTACACGATCCTGGTTTTCTTGTCTTTCAGAATTATCCAACAGCTGGTCAATGGAATTATTGCACCGACCACAATTCCAAACCTAGGCCTGGGCCCTTGGTGAGTTGGAGGATGTGCTGCTCTCTCTGACAGTGTCTCATTGATGCTTCAGGATGAACTCACTTGCTGTCCTTGCTCTTCAGGGGAGTCCTGCACTCAAATCCGATGGACTATGCCTGGGGTGCTAATGGCCTGGATGCAATTATCACACAGGTAAAACTGGGGTTTACCAAAGTCTCTATCCTCCTGTGTGGTGCTGCAGGAGGGGCAGCACCTGTGGTGGTGCAGGGAACAAGGGGCTGTGGGGGCAGGAATGGGAAAGGGTCCGTATTGTGGGGTCCAAGTGCCCTGGCTCAGGAAACGAGTGCATTCTGTGTGCTGCTGAGCTCACCTCTCTCTTCTGCCTGCCTGGCCGGTTGTTTTTCCAGTTACTGAATCAGTTTGAAAACACTGGACCGCCGCCAGCGGACAAAGAGAAGATCCAGGCCCTCCCCACCATACAGATCACACAGGAGCACGTAGGTACGTGTCTGCTCCAGGGAGTTGTGCACAGAGTGCTCCCTGGAAGCTCTGTGTAATGTTTTTCTTGGGACTTGAATTTTGTCTGCTTGTACCTTTGAGGCATAAAACATTTCAAAGTGGGCAGAGAGCTGAAGGGGCTCTGTTATACTCACACACAAAGAAAGAGCAGTGTAGGCTGGATGGATTTGCCCCGGGGAGGTTGTGAGAAGTTCAGTGTGGATAGAGATGGAAAAGCAGAAGGGAAGGGAAGGATGAGGCATACCCGGGGCAGGGGGAGGTGGGATGATGGTGTGGGGACTGCAGAGCACCAAGCTTTCCTCCTGACAAGGATGGAGTAGTGGTGGGGAAGGGGAGAAGTGGTGGGGATGGGTCCTAAGTCGGGGGCTTTGCGCGTTGTTCTCTCCTCCTTTGCTCAGCTGGGCTTGGCTTTCCCTGTGCGATGCAGATTCCGGGTTGGAGTGCCCTGTGTGTAAGGAAGACTACACAGTCGGGGAGAACGTGCGGCAGTTACCGTGCAATCACCTGTTCCACGACGGCTGCATCGTCCCATGGCTGGAGCAGGTGAGTGCGGGGCAGTGCCTGGGGCGTGCAGCACTGGGGGCTTTGTCTGATCCTGCTCCCCTCTGTAAATATTTTCCTACCTCCATGATGAGGCCTGAGCACGAGCAGCCTTTGGTCAGAGGATGGAGTGTCATCCCAGCCCATTCCTCGAGTGCTGCTCCCCTATTGTGTTTCTAATCCCGTTTCCCATATTTCTTGTTTTGTTTTTTGTCTGCTCCCCAAAGCATGACACGTGTCCCGTCTGCCGGAAAAGTTTAAGTGGACAAAACACTGCCACAAACCCCCCAGGACTCACAGGGATGAACTTCTCGTCATCCTCCTCCTCCTCCTCTTCCTCCAGCTCACCAAGTAATGAAAACTCATCGAACAACTCATGAATCTTAACGTACCCTCTGTCCCCGGGGCCCTTCCACTGTTCCCCCTCCCTCCCTGGCCACCGCGAGCAGCCAAAGGGGCTTCCAGAGCAGAGCAAGGGGAGGGGACGAGGCAGGAGCAGTGCCCCCAGAATTTCCTTTTGATTTCTGAAGACACGGAGACTCTGGGTCCTTCAGAGATGAGAAGCCTCAAGTTCTGTGATGAAAAAGGGGGGAAAGAGCTCTGTCTGTCAATAAAAACATCCTCTTTGCGTGGACTTTACCCATTGCAGTGCGAGGCTGCTGCGCTCCCCGGCTGGGAACCCCGAGGTGCTGAGCGAGTGGTTGAATCCCGAATAGAAAGGTTGTTTGTATGGGTTTGAATCTGAGATCCCTTTCTTTTATTTCTTTTGCTCCTCTTCCCCTTGGATACTATCTTTTCTGCTTTGGAGATTGAAGTCTAAAATGGAAACATAAGGATGCTGCCTCCCCCCCCCCAGGATCGCCGTCTGGGGAGGACCAATAGCTGTCACTGAAACAGGAACTCTCAAGTAGACCCCGGGATCCTTCCCTGTCCCATCTCGAGTCCCATTTATTTCTCTTTATAACCTCGCCCGCTGATACTCAACACTGAAAGGGGTTTTTATAATCTTAAATTATTACTGTTGTCAATAAATGGACATTTCAGCTCTGCGAGCCGTTATGCATGATTTGAGGAAAGCTACAGGGTAAGCTCTGAGGCCACCAAGCTATCCTGCCTCCCCCGGGCAGGTTGGGCCTCTCTGAGCCTTCCTGCGTGCTGGGAGCTCCAGTGGGAGCCACTGCCAACCTGTGGATCACTTCACAGGTAGCCAAGGATCGCAGCTGGAAGCATCCTCGCCTGGTCTTTTCTATTTTTTACACCTTCTTCCCCTTACAGTCCTGCCCCCCTCACAGCTGGGGCAGGCTGTTCTGCTGGGCCAACACGGGACTGGGTGTGCAGCAGAACGAGGACCAGCAAATCTCATCGTGACCGAGTAATTACCAGGAAAACAACGTTTTGGAGAAAAAAAAAATGTATTGCAAAGCTACTTAAAATAGAGCTGATTAAAACAAGGAGAGAGAGACAAATATCCAGGTATGTTTGTGACTCAGTTTCTGTGACCAAGCTGGAGCTCAGAGAATGACAAGAATGTCACCAGAGCAGGCACTAATTCCCTGCCATGTCCCTGCTTCCCAGGCCCCAAGGCACAAGAGGAGGAGCTCTCACCATCCATCACTGGGACCCTCTTCCCCTCACAGGGACTTGGGGTGGTGAGGAGGTCTCCTAAAGGCTCGGCGGTCCCTGGTGGTGCCACATGTTGCAACTGTGCTGTGGCAGAGGCCAGAGCAGACAAGGGAGAACCTGCCCCCATGGGAGCTGCCAGGGAAGTGGGCAGAGGGTTTGGCAGTTTGGGGGGGTTCCCTGCCTCTCTCTCGGCTTTTGGGGCCCTGGGAGTGGGCTGGGGCTGCTGGGGAAGGCACTGGCTCAGCAGAGTTTGGGCATCTCTTCTAAAGCAGCATCACCCCGGGACCTGGCCCTTCCACGAGCTTCCTGAGAAGAGATGAGCCTTCTATAGGAGGGAGAAGGATGGTTTGGCCTTTCTTGAGCCATTTCAGAGCGCAAAGAAGTTGGTTTGTTGGAGAAAGTGTCACCAGCTGTGCCGCGGCCAGGGGCTGGCAGGGAGCGACTTGCCCGGACTGTTTTTCCTCCTTGGCTTGGCCGGGCAGCGTGGCGGCGCCTTTCATCTCACAGGAGGGTTTATCTCGGGACTGGTGTGTCGGGGTTAATGGCTCATCCTCTGCCAGGGGTTGAGCCAGAAGCCTGGGCTGGTGAGGTGGGTGGCAGCAAGAAGGTCCCGGCTGAACCTGCGTCTGTCCATCGGCTGACCTGACACTGAGGGAAGGCTTTGCTGTTTAGTCACCAAAATGAGAGACCTGGAAACACCTTCCCTCTCCCACTGTGTTTCAGCTGTGACAGGGGCTCAGGGCTCCCCTGGGTGCTCAGGGATGATTTCTCATGTGTGAGCAGTGCTCAGATGGGTTTCAAGTGGGCCGAGCAAAGTCCCGGGTGGGTGCATGGCAGCTGCTGCCCACCTGGC